>NC_064863.1:69525569-69669732 GCF_024139225.1 Suncus etruscus | reverse complement strand
TAATTACAATTTGGTCATGAGTTTACTAAATTATATCATCTGCAATTTCTTTTTATAAACCTTTATAAACATTAGTGTACAATTTCTTGTTGTTGTTTTTTTTGTTAGTTTGTTTTTGGACCACACCCATCGGTGCTCAGGGGTTACTCCTGGCTGTCTGCTCAGAAATAGCTCCTGGCAGGCACAGGGGACCATATGGGACACCGGGATTCGAACCAACCACCTTTGGCCCTGGATCGGCTGCTTGCAAGGCAAACGCCGCTGTGTACAATTTCTTAATAAAGGTTCAAAATATCCCATAAATTAAAATACTATTATGTATTTTCATTATGAATATTCAATCTGAATGAAACATGCCAGAGTAGGTGGAATATATAGAAGAAATGATAGTTTTATTTTTCCCTTTATAAATCTTACTGTTTGCTTGGAGGAGTCATAGATGCTTTGGGAATTTAAGAATCACAGACACTAAACCATAGCTTTGGTTACATTTCCAGCACATAGAAAGATTTGCTGTCTCGTTTTCCATTGCACATTAACAGTGGCTTCTCAGTATTTTATTGATTAGGAATTGCCTTTATTAATAATGTAAATTAGCATTAGTGTTAGCACTAAAGTTCAGTTAGAAAATGCATCAGAAATTTTATTTATTAAAAATATTAATATCAATTAAAGAAATGAAATACAACTAGCCAAGAATGTTGCTTAGAAATAAAATATTTCCCTTGTATGTATATATGAGACCCTGACAGTATTCTGATGAAAAAAATAAAAGTGAGAGACAGGAAAATAGGAGAGAAATTTGTTGGAAATACTATGATTGCTTAAATTTGCACTTCCAATTCAGCATTTTAATAATTTTATTTATTCATGTGTATGGCATTGATATGCAAAGTTACTACACCTGTGTCATCCTTTTATTTCTTCTAGTCTGTTATTTTTTCCTACTTTCCTCAGCTATTTGGTAATTAGTTTTGTATTTTATTGTTCAGAGTTCGGAAGAAGAAACTAATTGATTTTTTCCTTCTCAACAATTTCCATTTTAAGTTCAGGATCAACTTGTCTGTAGAGAGGAGTTTGGGGATGTAAGAAGTCCAAGAGAAATACTAGAAATGACATAAATACAGAAGTAAAAGGTCTTAGGCACCTTTTACAGGTGTTATAGGCACAATGTACATAAAAGCCATAAATATGAATACTACTGTTATCATGTTACCTAAAGCATGATAAATAACACTGACTTGGCACTATAAGCTGCATTCTCTGAGAAATTCTTGATTTAGTTGTTGGAAATTGGTATTTGAAAACAGAACTTTACAAGAAAAAACATCTAATTCCACCAAAAAATAAGTGATGAGTTTAGTTAGAAAAATAACTACACTGAGAACTATCATAACAATGTTAATGAGTGAGGAAATTAGAAAGCCTGTCTAGACTACAGGCAGGGTTGGGGAGATTTGGAACATTGGTGTTGGGAATGTTGCACTAGTGAAGGGGGGTTAAAGAGTTAGTTTTTACATGACCAAAACCCAACCACAATCATGTTTGTAATTAAGGTGTTTAAATAAAGATATTAATTTAAAAATAGTAAAACTCAATAATATAGTAAGATGAGAACTATAAAATTAATTTCAGTCCTTACATATCAATTAGTGATAAAATATTAAACCTACTTGGTTATTTATAAAATTAGAATGTTTGAATACAGTATTTTTCCTATTACCAGGGAGGTACTATATACAGGGAAGTTATTGATTTTATTACTAATTTATTCTTGCATAAAAATGCAATTTATTTAAATATTTGAAGGAAGCCCTTTAGTCATGAGTAACATAAAGTTTCTCCAGGTTATATTTTGGAAGAATTTATATGTTTTGTCTACCAGCAGTTGGAAGGGAAAAAAATAGTCATCATTTGTGATTTCTGTTGACCTGAGTTTATTTCCAGTAACACACAGTGGTTACAACAAAGTATTCAAATATGACTTTGTATATCTCAAATGTCAAAAGAGAAGATAGAACTACATAGAAGAAAATCAATGCCAGACATTCTGATTTGTTTATTTTACTTAAAACAGCAAATTCAATTTATCCTTTAATTTTCTGCATAAGCTGCAGGCTCATAAAAGGCCATCTCTTTATACTCTTCGAAGCAATCTCATGCCTTAAATCCAGTATTACTTATCATAGTTTTTCAATACTAATTTTCAGTTTTATTCTTTTCTATGCGTATGTTTTGCTTTTAGGTCACACATGGAAGTACTCAAGTCTTATTCCTGGCTCTGAACTCAAGTATCACTCAGAGAGCATCTGAGATGCTGGAGATGGTACCTGGGTAGGTCTCATGCAAGACAAATGTCCTACCCACTGCAACACTGCTCTGGCCCCTAGTTTTCTATATATTCATTCTGTTTCTGATGTGCAAATATCAAATATTTTAATAAAATAATAATAAGTATGTCTTCTGAAAGATCAAAATGAACCTATAGTTTGTATTGTGAAATAAATGTTTTATTGCTCATAGTAAATCACTTAAAAACTTGTTTATAAAAATTGTCTAAAAATGTTTCATTAATTCCTTCAACTCTGAATGAGAAGAGTTTGAGGTTTTTTATTAAGTCATAAGTTACATCATATCATTCTCTTCTGACCAATACAATTTTAGTTGAGAAATTCTCTGGGTATACTGTCTCCCCTGATTTTAAAGGTCTTTATCTCTCTTTGGCTATTTTGACTTAAATTAAGAGCATCTTGATTTCTCCAGAAAAGACATTAATGAGTGTTCATCATTAATTAGGAAAATGAAAATCAAAACCACTAGATATTGTCTTACATAAGAGAGAATGGCTTGTAACAGAAAGTCTAGAAATAACCAAGGTTTTCATGGACATGGACATGGTAAGAAAGAAATTCCTACTCACTATAAGTGAGACTATCATCCAATTCAAAGTCCGTGGAAAGCAACAGGGAGATTTCTTGAAAAAGTAAGCATAGAATTCCCATATGATCTAGTGATAACAGATTTGGGCATCCACTCTACAAACACAAAAAATTCAAAAGTATTTCTGCTGTGTTTATGCTAAGAAAAGGAAGCAACCCAAATATCTAACCACAGATGAATGTACCAAGATACTGTGCTATAATTACATAACAGAAATATTATGTAGTGGTAAGAAAGGATGAATCCAAAAACTATAGTGATTGTCCAGTAGGTAAGGTACAGCAGGTAAGATGTCTTGCATGCAGCTAACCTGGGTTTATCCCCACTCCCTGGGACCCAAAAAGACCGATAGCAAAGCACAGAACCAAAAGTGAAGCCTTGCAACATTCCCACCACCAACTGCACTGATTGAAACCCAACTACAATCATATTTGTAACCATGGTACTTAAATATATTTTTTTAAAAGTACTTTAAGAAGCAATTACTTTTTAAAAATAAATAAATATTTATTATAATAAATTATTTATTTTTATATAAATACTTTATTTAAAAGTAAACTGAGTTATTGGGTGTGGCCCAAAATTAAATAAACAAGATGAAGGAAAGATGTTATGCAATTTGTCACTATATAAATTAAACTAGAGGGTATCATACTGAGTAAAAACAGACAGAAGGAAAGAGGAGTCAGAGAGTACAGCATGTAGTAATGTCCTTGCCCCACAGATAGCCAATTTGGGTTCAATCCTCAGAACCCCATATGGTCCCCTAAATCCCACCAAGACTGATTCCTCAGTTTAGAGCCAGGTATAAGAGCTGAGCACAGTCTACTATTATATGGTTTGTGGGTGTGGCTCTCAAACCATATAATACTAATAAATGATAAAAAAATATAAGGTAAGGAAAGAGATACAGAATAATTTCTCATGCAATAAACAGTAAAGGGTTAATTAATGGTCAAAGTTAACAGTACTAGAAAGTTGGTCCATAGAAATGAGTTTTCTTTGGAAATTGGTACAGAGGTAGATCAGAGTGACCTTTAGGATATTGGTAGGGGAAACTGGTCACTTTGGGTTGGGTGTGACACCATGAAAGTATTCATGAAAGTATCATGAACTGTATTATAAATCACAGTACACCAATAAAATATAATATAAAGAAGGGGCCGGTGAGGTGGTGCTGGGCTCATGAGGTGGCACTAGAGGTAAGCGCTAGCCAAGGAATGACCGCAGTTCGATCCCCCTGCGTCCCATATGGTCCCCCAAGCCAGGGGCAATTTCTGAGCTCTTAGTCAGGAGTAACCCCTGAACATCAAACGGGTGTGGCCCCCCCCAAAAGACCCAAAAAATATATTGCTTGTATCTAGATGTTATTTTTTTTTTATGCTTCTCTTGTTTGGAATTCTTTAAGTACAATGGTTCAGGATCAGTGTATATATCATCTTCCTCAAACTAGGGAGATATGAAGAAGTATATTCTTAAGAAATCAATTATCTTACACTCCTGTCAGTTCAATGAATGACTCATCATTATCCTTCAATGACCATCATAATGGTACGCTATCCATTATTTAAATGTGGATAAAAGGAAACCCTAAAGATAGGACACTTTCTCTCAGAGAGATAACCAAAAGTTATGGCACAATTTAAATTTTTCAGGTTAGGAATAAAATATAGACTAAAATGTGACAAAGTAACATGCACACATACATAAACAATAGAAATTTTGGTATGATTTTTATAAATATAAAGAGAATTGTAGAAAAACTTAGAACTAATTATTAGATTTATTGTTCAATTAATTTTGGTAAATCATTTTAAATTAATTTTGTTAAATTAATTCAATAAATTTTTGTTAATTATCACTGAAAGAAAATTTTTCAGTTACTTCAATATGTGTTTTAAATATCTGAATTTTTTCCAATATGTTTATTGATTTTGAACTTTAGAGTTAGCCAATTTTAGGAAGAAAACATTGAAAATGGAATTAGGTTACCATTATTGATTATACACTTGATTTGCTTGAATCAAAATAAAATTTTGTTTAGCCAATCCTGCAAGTGCAAGCTATTAGGTAAGAAATATATTACCATTGATTGTCTTCACTAGTTTGTGTTATCAGATATATTATAGGCACTGAAATTACTACTAATTTAAAGTTCCTATTTAAATGAGCTTTAGAAGAAACAAATCTATTATATACTAGATATATTATATTTGTAGCACTTCCTCTTTTTGTATTTGAGCCACACTCATTGGTGCTCTGTCCTCAGGTGTCACTCCTGGCAAGGGGATCTGGGGAGCATCTAGGATGCTAACAATCAAACCAAGGTCCACAATGTGAAGGATAGTGTCTCATATGCTGTACTGTCTCTTCAGTCCCTAAGCAAATATTTCTTAATTCAAGTGGAAGTTCTCTGGCTAATGTACCCTCATCTATATTTTTCTTAGAGCAATTAAGCAATAAATCTCTCTTTCTCTCTACATAAACACAGTTATATATAATATCTGTCTACAACTAATTCTACTTACTAGTTTCATAATTTGGAAAAAAAACAGTAGTATACAATAGGTAAAGAAAGTATAGCCTTATCGAATGAAGCACAGTTAATATGCCCTCCTAACTTGCATTTATTTTTAATTTTTCAACCAGACAGCTAGTAATGGTGAGATATCTCTTCCTTCCTTAGGTCTAAAATTCTAACTATAACATATTTTACCAAGAACTTTTGTCACCACCTTAACAATGGAAAAAATATCCTCAAAAATGTGAATAGATGAAAATAGATATCTTTGAATAAAAACAACAGAAACAATATGAGTCACTGGAGACTTGATGAGCTAAAAGGTGTGTGCAACCAATTCCTTCATACCCAAAGATCACTAGCTAAAGAGATTCAAAGAAAAACACCCCAAGACACAACCTAATCAAAATGGTGAACCACACATATAGTGATAGAATATTGAAAGAAAAAGATAAAAGTGCAAATTACATTCAAAAGAGCATCTTTAAGATTTACAGCAAATCTTCCAAAAAAATAATCCTCAAAGTCAGTGGTGGGACAAAACCAAATGAAATGAATGCTTTGTTAATAATACTTCACCCAGTCAGACTCACAGTCAGATATGAAACAAGGATATACAGCTTCACGGATAAACAAGATCTCAGAAACTTTTCAGAATCAAACTAGCCTTAAAAGATTAAGTCCTGGAGAACTGAGAGGCCCCATTCTTAATAAAGCCTTCTACAGAGTATGAATGAGGTAATGGGGCTTCTGCCCTCCATACACCTTCCCTCTTCTGCCTCCTGGGTTCCATGGCCACCACTGAGCACCTGACTGGGGGCGGGGGGAGTTTGGTGCCGGGAGGACTAAAGAAAATTCATGCCTTAACTCCTCTATTCAACACAAGCAAGACTGTCTTTGGGAATTCTCCAGCAACCTTTCTATCAGTCTTCATTCTCAAAATCATGTAGAAAATTAGAGGTAGTTTAAGAGGATATCATAGTGCTCATAATCTTAGATTGCTTTTAGGAAAGGAAATGATATGCTCAAGAGCCATGAGACAGTATTTCATGATATAAAATCTACGTACAGGACTCACTAACATCACTTAGTTTTCTAGACTTGAAAATTATGATTGTTTTTTAAGAATGCTCTATAGACAATCTAATCCATGAAGCCTTTCTTCAGTAAAGTTTACCATCACTAATCTTGATTGGTCTAGAAAATAGAAAATATTTACATCAGACTAGCAGGTTTTATATATATTTTATACATATTATTTTATTTTATTTACTTTTTTAAGCGTTTTGTCTCATTGCACTTGGTTCAGTTTTTCAACTGTGTCTATCAATATACACGCATGAGTATATGTGTTCACCATATCAATGTCTGTCCAATGTCCCTCTGTAACATATATATATTTCATAGTATAGACTCTATATACAGAGCTTATTACCATATCACTTAGCTTTCTAGACTTGAAAACTATTATATTTTCTAATAATGTCTTATACACAATCTATTCCCTGAATCCTCTCTTCAGTAAAGTTTACCCTCACCAATCATGACTGGCCTAAAACATGGAAAAACTTTATATCAGACTTGTCGGCTCTATCTTATTTTATTTTATTTTTTAAGCACTCTGTCCCATTTCACCTGCATCAGTTTTTAGATTGGTACCCACGAGTCTATCCTCAGTGTCTGTTGATGTATGCACAATGTCTGTCTAATATCCATCTGCAATATATAGAATGTCTATGCTGTATATTGTCCTTCCCCACTCTCACCACAAAAAACACATGTCAGAGTCTAAAGCAAAGATTCATCAGTTCTTTTTAAACAGCTCAAAAAGACTGCTGGAAAACTTCTTAAAATCTAACATAAATTTCATCAAATGGGCAAACTGAAAATCACACCAGATGAAGCAACTTCATCAAAAATTATGCCAAGAATTGGCTTTGCTGGTAAGCAGCTGCCACCTGTATATATGTTAGTAAATTACCATTTTTGATTGCTATTGATTCTGGGTCCAGATTTTCTGTTTGGAACCAGCAGCCTCAAACTTAACTACTTGAATCTCAAGTATGACAATATTTGAAAGTATCTGGTTTGTGTCACTTAGACATTCAGAATTTCTCTCATCAGATTTCTGAAATGGTCTTGCTTCCAAAGACCACTTAATGTGATTCACTACAGCTGCAGTAATTGTGACAAATGTCAATGTATACAATGGCACTTTCTAACACTCAAAAAGAATACTCATCTACTATAATTTTCTTTTTTGTTACACAGATATTTATAATTTAGTCACAAGTCTACATACGCACTGGAATTATTAAATATTCAAAGTTAGAAATAATTGGATTACTGTCAAAATAATGAACAGAAAAAAGTTGAATAAAATATTTAAAATTATCAATTTATTTTTCTATGTGGAGATAAAGAAAGACAGAAACTAAGCATTATAAAATAAAAACATATAATCAAAGTAACCTATTAACCTCAGTTATAATTTGATTGTATATGTCTTAGCAGTTGCACAATATTATTTGTCAATGTAAAGCAAATATACTTCAACTAAAATTGGGAATAAAAACAAAAGATGAAAGAAACCTAAATGATAATTAGGTATGTTCTAATTTAGAAGTAATTAAATGTCAAATTGAATAATGTAGAAAGATGATTAAAAATTGCTAGGATAGAAAGATATGATGAATACCAGGTGTGTTGGTTAAAAGTCAGAATAAAGTGGCTAATTAATCATTATGCTTAAAGAAAAAAACAAGTTATGTAAGCATGAGCAGAGGCAAAAGTAATGTAATCTTGTGTATAGACAGACCTGCATTTGATTCCTGAAAAATTCTCCCCAACACACACACTCATATGCAAAATAGAAAAAATATATATTATACAATGGGGATGTAAAAATAAAGTGTGTTACATTAAAGTTAACCATAATGAATGACTTAGAACTTGAAAAGTTTATAAGAACTTATTTTATGAAGTCAGTGATAACAAATGTAAAGTAGTTCTGAATGATACATAGAGTAGACATGCAAGTGTAGCCTTCATAGACATGCTATCATAGTATGACTTAGAAACTGAAATGATGCAAAGAACCATGCTTGAAAAAAATTGTGAGAATAAAACCTAGGACTAGCACTCTACAAATGTAGAAGTTATTGAAATGAAATAAAACCGATGGGTAAAGAAAAAAATGTAATTTTTACATGAACATATTTAAGGGGCATTGTTTTATTAAACTATATTTGTTTTACTCCTGCTTCTGAATGCCTGAGCAAGGTTGTAGAGGAAGGCATGTTTCTTAATGATGGAAGTGAGAACTAAATGTAGATAATATCAATATTAACATAAATTTATAAAAATTAAGTTTTAGAACTCTGATACAGAATTAATTTTCATGATAAGACCATTTCTTCTTAGGTTTTACTTAAAATACATGCCCTAAATCTTCCTATCACATTTCTCCTTACAAGTTAGAAAATATCTCTTTAGCTATACAATTGTAAGATTGATCCAGAATTTCTTTAAAATAATATGGAATCAGCACTTATATTGTAAACTCAATATCTTTTGTTTTTCTAGTGAAATACACTTCTCCAAACTATTCTACTTCCAACATTGAGAGTAACTAAGTTTTGTAAATTTGCCAGAGATAGTCCTGGAATTAATGGCTGTAATTAAAAGGCAATAAATCTTATATTAGGAGTTAAACATTTTTATGATTATCTTTACTTAGTCAAAATGAATAATATTTAGGCGCTATATTTGGAAAACACATGTTCAAATCTTTGAAATGTATATAAAATGTAATATAAAATTGAGTAGAATACAAATAATTTGAAAATTTTAAGGAAGCTTTTGAGATAGAGGGAAAATATTTACAGGAGACAGAAAAGTTATATAAATAGTAATGGAGTGGGCTTTTAAAGACAAAGGGAAGTATTTTGGTAGAGAGATTAGTTTGTGAAGTTAAAGGATATTGATTAGGGAATTATAAAAAGTGCAGTTTGGCAGATGATTGGATAAATGAATTGATGTCATGAGATGGTGTTAGGTGGTAAGTTATAAGCTTTAGTAATGTCTTTCTTAAACATAAACTTATGAGATCATCTTTACTTAAAACTTAAAAGACTAACCCTTTTGCTTAAAATAAGTCTAAGTTATTTTTGAAGTAGACAATGACACGAATAGTATGTGTTTTTCTTATCTTTATATGTCACTTTGGGGGAAGGTTAGGGTCACAACTGGTGAAGCTCAGGAGTTACTTTTGCTATTTGCTTATAAGTCACTCTTGCCAGGTCAAGGGACCATATGGGATGCTGGGGATCAAGCCCAGGTTGGCCCTGTTCAAGGCAAACATCATATCCTTGGTGCTATCACTCCGGCCTCATTTTTATTTTTTGTATATTAAGCTTTAGGTTACAAAACAGTTATTTTAAATATTTACTGGTGAAAGGAGGTGCACATTTTATGTTTGTAACCATTGTGCTTAAATAAAGATATCATTTTAAAAAATTAAAAATAAATAAATATTTACCTGAGAAGTAGTACCAGGTAACTATTAATCTGTTACTTGTTTGTAATCATGGTGCTTAAATAAAGAATAATATAATAAACATTAATAAGGTGTTATACAAACAAAAACCTATGAGTGCTTTGTAAGTTTCATAGGGTTACATTTATAAAATAAAGTTAGTAAATTTAAGGCTATATGATCAATAAGCAATGATTAAAAGAAAAGAGCACATGTAGAAATCTTAGAGGCACATGATGGTGTAGATTAGCCAATTCTATATGAGATCACATGGAAACAGGAAGCAAAATAAATATCACGATTATCATTGCCCCACCATTGGTTGAATAACTCTAAATAAAAGAGTAACACATTCATACTATAGAGAAAATGACGTTATGTTAGTGTGATCAAAGATGCAAATTGAAGATATTATGTAAGAAACTACACATAAGACAACAATATTATATTTTAATTTTTCTTAACATCTTTATGTACCATAATTACATACATGATTATAGTTGAGTTTCAGTCATAAAAAGAACACCCCCTTCACCAGTGCAACATTTCCACCATCAATGCCCCCATCTCTTTCCTTCCCCACCCCCTGCCAGTATTCAAGACAGGCATTCTACTTCTGACTCATTAACATTGTTATGGTAGTTAATGTACTTATTTCTCTAACTGCACTCAATACTCTGGTGAGCTTCACATCATGAGCCAGTCCTTTTAGCCTTCATTTCTATTGTCTCTGGGCATTATTACAATATTGTCTTTTATTTTTCTTAAAATCTATAAATGAGAGGCAGATAGCTAGCTTCTGGTTCTCTCTGATCCGGAAAACTAGATCTTCCCAGGTATGGGTTTAGGGGACATCCCATGTCGCAGGCCTTCTCCCTAGCATGGGGGCTGCTGGGAGGCGTGGCAGGCCCAGCCATTCCCCATTTTCTCCCCTGGATTCCAGGTCTTCCCTGGGTTCCAGCTCAGGTTGCCTAAAATGGGCTCCAGGTGGACTCCTTTGGGGACCTCAGGCTTGTTTTACTTATAAAAAGTTTGAAGCATTGTATCTTAAAATAATGGGATTTCGTGCATTCAAATGCCAGGGTCTTCTCCCTTTCATCTTCCCCACTCCCCATACTTCATGAGTTCTTTTCTGTAGAGAAATTTTCAGGTTAATTTATACAAAACCTCTTTATGAAATCTGTGTGTCATAGACAGAACTCTAAGATAACCCAAAATCTCTGCCTTTTAGTGTACACGCATACTCTATATATCTTTGGAGTTACTAATATTAATGCCACTGAAATTGACCACCTTCAACTTTCAAATCTGTTTGCAAGGTCAGAGAAAGAGGAAGTTTAAGAAATTAAAAAATGTGAAAATTGGATGCATCCTACATATTTAAAAAAAAGTGTGCAGACCTCTAGACACTAAAATGTTTCTGGCTGTAGGCATTAAGAAAACTTGATTTTTTGCCTTTTGTATAACTAGAAGAAATTTAATTTTGCCCTAAGAATGAGCTTGGGGTGAGTTTTTCCCTAGAGCATCTATGTGAAAATTCAGTCTGGCTGATACCTTGATTTCAGAACACAGAAGGTAGACTAATGAATATGTTCTGCATTAAATTACCTAAATTGCAGTGATTTGTTATACAGCAACAGAAAAGTAATACATTAGATTCAAACAAAGTGAATTGTTGCTGACATGATGACTGCCATAAAATTTCGCATTACAGTTTTGCTTGTAAGAGTAGGCTGAATTAAGAAACATTGTTATCTCTAAAGCAAACTAATTGGAAATAATATTCAATATTTAAAATAGTGATTCAAAGATACTCTTCGTGTTGAAAAACTATCATCTGAGCCTTGATTTAAAAAAATAGAACAATTATTATAAAAACACGGATTAGGCCATTGAACTGATTCAGAGCAATTCAATAAAGTTTTTATATTTAGTTTACATCTTGGTTTAACCATGGGAGGTTATAGGAGTCCAAGAATCCATTTATTTAGGGTTCTCTTTTTGTGGCAATTATGATTCTAAAGTTAATCTCTAATTAACCTGTACATTTCTGGAGTATCTGTTGTTACATCCCTCCTTTTATTACTGATTCTGCTTATTAAGATTCTCTTTCTTTGTGGACTTGTTAATGATTTACTAAGCTTGTTCATTTCTTTTAAAGAACCAACTCTTTTTACCATTGATCTTTCGGATTGTGTTTGATTATCCAGTTCATTAATTTCTGCTCTAAATTTTATTAATTCCATCCTCCTGCCTGCTTTCTGCACATTCTATTGGTTATTTTCCAATTACTTAAGCTGTGCAATTCAGTTATTTATGTAGGTTCTTTCTCCTACCTAATGATTGCTTGCTAACTTATAGTTTTTCCTCTATACTATTTTACTGTGTCGCAAAAACAAATAAGAGGTGTCCTCATTCTCATTTGTTTTCAAGGAACTTTTTATTTCCTCTTAGATTTCTTTTCTGACCCACTGGTTATTCAGTAGTTAGTTAGTAGCTAGTAGTTTGCAGGTGTTCAAGTTTTTTCTCCATTTCTTTGTCCTTCTATTTAGTTTATAGTACTTCTATTTTCAATGTGTCATGGTCATAGAAGATTTTTGATAAACTATATACTTTTGATTTAGTGGAAGTATGTTTTGTGGCACAGCATGTGATCTATCTTGAAGAATGTCCCATATGCTTTGAAAAGGAACGTGCATTCAGCTTTTGAGAGATGGAAAGCACTACATATATCTACTAAACCCCTCTCTTTCATTACTTCCTCCAAAGTCAGTATATCCTTGTTGAGTTTTAGCCTGGCATAGAGTTATTGAAGACTAACTACTACTGTGTTATAGGGAGTTCTACTCTTAATTTGAATTTTTAGTTATAGTTTTCTTGGTTTGAGGGATACATCCAGCAGTACTAAGAACTTTTTCTTTATGGCTCTGAACTCAGGAATCACTAGTAGCAGGCTCGGTCACTAACTGGGATGCTGGGAATTAAACCCTGCAAGGAAAATGCCTACATCTTCTCTCTCTCTCTCTCTCTCTCTCTCTCTCTCTCTCTCTCTCTCTCTCTCTCTCTCTCTCTCTCTCTCTCTCTCTCTCTCTCTCTCTCTCTCTCTCTCTCTCTCCTCTCTCCTCTCTCTCTCTCTCTCTGTGTCTGTCTGTCTGTCTCTCTCTCTCTCTTTGGAGATCTCCATACTGCTTTCACCAGTCACTGAACTAGCTGGCATTCCTACCTACAGCAAATAAGGGCCCCTTTCTTGCTTCAGATCTACATACATTAATATTCATATCTATCTACATTTCCGTCTTTTAATATTTGCATTTTCAGTGGTGTAAAATGGTATCTCAATATTTTGATTTGTATTTCCCTAATAAATGTGATAATAAGAATTTTTTCATATGCTTTCTAACTATCCATGTGTCATGTTTAGAGAAGAATATGGTAATTTATCTATTCTCATGGTATTATTCAAAAAATTTTGTTGCAATTGAGCTTTATTTGAATTAATAGTTTTTACAGAATAGTTATCATTTGTCTTTAACATATTTATTTCCTCCTGGATAAATTTCTTCAGCTAAAACACACAAGTTAGTATGTTCAGCAAATCAGATGAATTTCCTTACTTGACTAAAAAAAAGAATGACTTAATTAATTAGTGGTACCTAAAATGTCAGGATTTTATTTTAGTAGAGAAATTCTGCTATGATGAGATATTTTAAGTACCTTATTGTTCTATTAGTTTTAAAATTAAGAATATTATGATGCTAACATATTTTAATAATACTGTAACTCATCTGTGGTGACACTTGATTAATTAACACACTTAACTAATTGACACAAGTCTTTATTAATGTTTTTACACTTGGCACTTGAAATAGTAAAATCACTATGGTGTTTCTGTGACTGATAATGCCCTGAGCATCAATGTCTATTTAGGGTTGATTACATCAATGCCTATTTAAGGGTTGATTTAAGGCAGTGGTTCTCAAATAGTGGGGTGCGTCCCCTTGGGGGGGCATGAAGCTCCGTAAAGAGGGAGCAATTGACCTCGGCAAACACTGTCATAACAAGCTAAGCCCTGAGTTTATGTCTCTGTATGTCTCTGGAGTTGAGAGTTGCTGTGTCCGGCTACAAACCCAGCTTCGAAAGTTGTGCATTGTAGCCATTAATCCAGACATCACCTCTGATTAAAAAATCAGCTCAAATTATTTTACATATTCTTGTTTTGCAGATTAAAGTTTTTTTTTAATAAAGATACTATTTACAGTCACGCGGGGTGGGGCATGAAAAATGTTTTCTTCTTGCTAGGGGGTATGACAGAAAATAATTAAGAAGCACTGATTTAAGGGTTGTGGATACTACTTAATTTTGTGCACAAGCAGTATATAAAACAGATTAATGTGGCTATGTTCTAAACAAGCCTCTATTGGTACATAAATATGAAACTATTTCTCATATGTAAAATATAATTGATTTTATGATTTTAAAGATTATGTTAAAATATGTAAAAATGTAAAAAATCATTCTACGCTCAATGGACCACCAAAAACAGGGAGGAATAATATAGTTCACAGTTCTGGGGTCTCTAGTTCTTGTTTTATACCTTAGATGCTTCATGCTCAAAGGCAAAAATAAAGTAAATTATCAATCTTTCTATCTGTGTCACCAAAAATTGGATTAAATATGAATTTGAAAGGGCACTAAATATTGATTTCAGTTACATGACTTTTCTTCAGTTTTGCTATAATACACAAGGTAAAAATGTCAAAAGTAAAAATATTCATCACTATGCTCTACAAGGCAGTAATTTTTTCACTTGGGATGTATGAATCAACACCATAATATAAGATAGCTAATAAAATGCATTTTCAGGCCCTCCTCCAATTAAACTTTGTTATTAATCTATTTATTTAAGTAGTTGTTTAAGTAAAAGTTTAGGTAATTTTTGCATTTACTAAAATTGAAGACTAAACTACTTATGATAGAGACTTGGAGAGCTTGTAAATTATCAAATAATATTTCATGATATAAAAGGAACCCATATGCATATCAAATTATCTACAAAAAAATGCCAAAACTTATTGTAGCATAGGCCCATTCAGTAAATATCAATGAATAGGACAATGGCAAAATTGAAAATCCATTACATATATTTAAAACAAAAGCTCATAACACAAAGGCAATCTTCTAACCATAAGTAGAACATAATTTCATGTATTAATAAGATATGTATATGTTTAGCCCTTTAGCTATAGTTACTCAGCCAATGATTTCAAGTATTAATATAGATAATTATTACTAAATACATCTTGGTAAGAATAAGTTAAAGTCTGACGTTAATTCATGCTATCCCTAGGAAACTATTTCTTTGGCACAACCTTTATTCTTTGAAACTTAGAAGCCTTTCTTAAGAATGTAATTAGGCCAAAACTTCTTAGAAATTATTTTTCATTTAATTTTTATACAATACATGGGTTCCAGAACTTTCTCATTTATCTCAATTACATATTTAAATGTATGTTCATATAAATTGTCTCTGAAATATGAGAAAGAAAAGCAATATTTTCTTAAGACATAACACAGATCACATATTAACAGAGATTAACAGTGATGACAATTTTTAAGAAATATTCATATTGTATATTCGTATTTTGAGAAACTACATGTAAAGTCGGTATTGTGTTTTTGACTTTTTAATTAACTATTTTAATTATATAAATATTTAAGTACCATGATTACAAGCAAGTTTGTAGTCGGGTTTCAGTCATAAATAGAATAACCCCCTGAAACATTTACCACTGCAACATTCCCACCACTAATGCCCCCCTCCTCCTCCTACCCCTGCCTGTATTCCTGACAGGAATTTTACTTCTCTCATTCTTTAATATTGTCATGCTAGCTATTAGTGTAGTTATTTTCCTAACAGCCTTCACCACTCTTTGTGTGAGCTTCAAATTGTGAGCTGGTTCTTCAGGCCCTTCCAGCCCTTATCACTAATGTCTCTGGGCAATATTTCAGTAATGTCAGGGCCAGAGAAATAGCATGGGGGTAGGGCATTTGCCTTGCATGTAGAAGGTTGGTGGTTCAAATCCCAGCATTCCATAAAGTCCCCTGAGCCTGCCAGGAGCGATTTCTGAGTATAGAGCTAGGAGTAACCCCTGAGCGCTGCTGGGTGTGACCCAAAAACCAAAAAAAAAAAAAAAATTTTTTTTAATGTCAAAATTTACTTTTAAAATTAGGATAAAATACAATACACTAAAATTACAAAAAATTAAATGTGGTTTTTCTGGGTGATTAAAATGGAGCTTCCTGTATATTTTCAGCCATAGTACTATATATTTTGCTTGTTTTATTGTTTTTGAACTACATTGGTTGGTGCTCAGAGCTCACTTCTATATCCTACACTCAGGAATTATTCCTGGCACTACCTGACAGGCAGTCTGTAGTGATAATGATTAAATAGGAGTCAGCTCCAGGCTTGGCAAGTGCTTTATCCCCAATTCTGAACCCTAGTACAACATTTTTAGTATAAAATACTGATTATTTATGCTACAAGTTTGGGGGGGTTATTTTGTAAAATAGATGATTAAATATCCCAGAGTATATACAAAATTTAGTTCTCATGAAGCTTAGCCTGCATTTGCAATGGACTTCAATCTGCTTTCTTTGAACTTCTCAGAAGGGCCATTATTAAAAGTTTAATTTCATCTGGTGGTATTTTTCCTGAATACAGATGGTTTCTTTCTATCTGCATCTTGCTCGGTTCACTGGGTTACTTTGAACTTTTCCAAGTGTACACTAATCACATGCTTGCAAACTGTGTTCATCAAGCTATACAGTAAATATTGCATTTACCAATGACTTTGTGGGACATTCTGTAAGATGATGGTTGGGAAGAAAATGGGGGAGCTGGAAGAGAAATATTGACATGGATGGTGGGACTTTTTATGAAACAGATTATCTAAAATTCAACTATGCACAACTTTATAACTTACAGTGTCTTAATAAAATAATGTTTTAAACTGGTAAGCTATAGAGTTTCAGTCAGAATATTAAAAATAATGAAATAGGAAACCCAAAGCTAACCTGTTTCCCCTCAGTCTCCATCTGTCTAGGAGCCAGTTCACCATGCAGGTGAGCAATTCCTTGCCCTGAGGAAGAGAAAGGAATAGCTAACAAAACCAGAGCCTTCACTCAACAGCCACAAACTTTTAGAAAATAAACCTCAGCATTACATGTCGAAAATAGAACAATTTAAGTGTGACTAGAGGGAAACAACCAGGCCTTCAACATGCTTAGAGAATGAAGATGGTAGCTCTGAAGACCTGAAAGATCTCAGACTCGTTTATAGAGCCTTATATAGGTAAGGATTTTAGAGAGTAAATATGGAGGGTGCTCAAAGGACTCAAAGAAAATGCAACAAAATGAACAAACCTCAAATAAAGAAGATATAAAAGTAGAAATGATAAAACTTCAAACTGAAATAATGGTTAAAAAACTTGTTAGGTAAAATGAAAAACTCACAGGAAAGCCTCACCATCAGAGTAATAGCGACTGAGGAAAGAGTTAGTGAGCTGAAAGATAAACCGTATAACAACTCCATCCAACAGAAGAAGTTGGAAAAGAGCCTGAAAATGAATGACTAGATGATGGAAAATATTCTCCAAGATTGTGAACAAGTGAAAATAGGTGCATAAGATAAATTCAATAGAAACAACATACAAATAATTGGAATCTCAGAGGTCCAGGAAGAAAACTTCCATGAAAATCAACACTCAAGCATACCATTGCAGAGAAGTTCTCAGAACTAAAGTGTGTATGCAACTACATCCTTGGATGCCCGAAGATCATAAGCTAAAAGAGATCCAAAGAAAATCACCTGAAGGCTCATCTTATTCAGAATTATAAAAACTTTAGATAGGGATAGAATACTAATGGCAGCAAAATAATAAAGGAAAATTACATACATATGACATTACATACATACAAACTTACATATATAAAAATTGAACAATTACAGCAGATTTATCACAATCAACCCTTAAGGCACAAAGACAGTGATATAATGGGATATAATGACAAATCTCAACAAATAAATACTTTACCAAGATCACTTCACCCACCCAGACTTACATTTAGGTTTGAAGGAAGAATACATAGATTCACAGATAAGCAGCAGCTTAGACACTTTACAGACTCAAAACCAACATCAGGGGATACTCTTGGTTATGCACACAGAAATTGCTCCTGGCTTGGGGTACCGTATGGGATGCTGGGATTCAAACCACTTTCCATCCTGGGTCGACTGCATGCAAGGCAAAAGCTCTACCACTATATTGCTCTGGCCCCTCAACACCAACATTCTAAGAGGAACTGAGTATATACCTGAAGACAATGCAGACCCAATAAGCACATCAAAGTCCTCCTTTAATTAAGTGATGACACTTAATCCCATGACAATCATCTATGTCAATGTCAATGAAACAAATGCACCAGTTAACAGACACAAAGTGAAAAGATGGATCAAAACCTTGAATCTAACACTTTTCTGCCTGCAAGAAACACATCTGAATAATCAGAGCAAACATAACCTCAGGGTCAGGGGTTGGAGAAAAATTATTCAAGCAGATGGCTCCCTTGAAGGGGCTGAGGTGGCCATACTCATGTCAGACAACACAAATTTTAGGATTTAAAAGATTGTAAAAGACAAAATGGACATTTAGAACTAATCATAGATGTGTACAGCAAGAAGATATTACACTTATAGATTACAAGCATTTATCAGAAAGGAAGAAAAGGATTACATAAATAACTTAATGGTATAGTTTAATAAATTGAAAAAAGGCAACAAAATGAGGTGAAAGTAAACAGGCAAAAGGAAATAATAAAACTTAAAGCAGAAAAGAATGATCTGGGCACCAAGAAAATAATCCAAAAGGTCAATGAAAGCACAAGTAGGCTCTTCAAAAAAAAAAAAGAAAAAAAAACCAAGACTGATAAACCATTAGCAAGACTCACAAAGAAAGGTAGAAAGATACACTTAGGGGCTGGTGAGGTGGCGCTAGATGTAAGGTGTCTGCCCTGCAAGTGCTAGCCAAGGAAGGACTGCGGTTCGATCCCCCAGCATCCCATATGGTCCCCCCAAGTTAGGGGCAATTTCTGAGTGCTTAGCCAGGAGTAACCCCTGAGCATCAAACGAGTGTAGCCCGAAAAACCAAAAAAAAAAAAAAGATACACTTAATAAGCATAATCAGAAATAAAATATATGTGGTCCCCCAAGCCAGCAACAATTTCTGAGTGCATATCCAGGAGTAACTGCTGAACATCACAGGGGGTGCCCCCCAAAATAAAGAAAGGTAAAAAAATATAAAATATATGTCTTATAGATATTACAGAAATGTAAAGTTTAATTAGAGATTACTTCAGGAATATTTATGCTACTGAGCAAGAGAACCTGAAAGAAATGGAACAATTTTTGGATTTTTACAACCTTTCAAGGTTAAGCCAAGATAATTAGTAATAGCTGAATATATATGTTCAGCTATTATCTCAATTGAGGAAATTGATTGATTAATCAAAAGGCTTCCCCCCAAAAAAACCTAGAGCCAGATATATTCACTAGTAAGTTATTTCAAATATTTAAAGCAGATATACTGCTAATACTCTTCCAAATCTTCCAGGAAACTGAAGAAACAGAAACACTTTGAAATAGTTTATCTGAAGCTAACATCACCCTGATACCAAAATCAGGCAAAGACACCATCCCAAAAAGAAGAAAATTATAGGCCCATATCCTTGATGAATATTGATACAAATATCTTCAATATAATACTCACAAGTAGTATCCAACAACTCATCAAGACATCTAACTATCATGACCAAATATGATTTATTCCAGGAATGCAATGATGGTTTACTATATGCAAATCAATCAATACAATACACCAAATTAACAAAAGAAAAAACACCATCTGATTATATCAATAGATGTTGAAAAAGCATTTGACAAGGTTTATTACCCATCCATGACAAAACTCTAAAAACTGCAGACATTTATCACAAATCAATCGCAAACGAAAAAAAAAAAAACTAAAAGCCTTTCTACTTAGATCTAGCATAAGATTGCCCCCTTTCCCTGCTTCTATTATAGTACTGGAATTATTTCTTATAGCAATTAGGCAAGAAAAAGAACATCAAAGTCACTAACATAGGAAAGGAAGAATTGAAGCTCTTATAGCTTGCAGATAACATTATATAGTATTAAGGAAATCCTACAGACTCCACAACAAAGCTTCTAGAAACAATAGACTTATATACTAAATTAGTAGACTGCAAATTAAAATGCAAAAGTCCACAGCTTTTTTGTACACAAACAACGAAAGAGAAGGAAAAGTATTTTAAAAAATCTCATTCACAATGCTTTCTTAGAAAATAATCTACCTTGGAGTCTACTACAGAGGTGAAAGAACTATATAATGTAAATAATAAAACTGCTTCAAGAAATAAGAGAACTCAGAAAAATGTAGACATATACCATGCTCATGAATTGAGAGAATTAACAAATTAAAATATCAATACTTCCTACAACATTATGCAAGATTTAATGCAACCTCATAAAAATTTTCCATGATATTTTATTTTTTGTTTTTTTTGGCAACACCTGGTGACACTCAGGGTTTTTCTCTTGGCTATGTGCTCAGAATTCGCTCCTGACTTGGGGTACCATATGGGACACTGGGGATCAAACCGCAGTCCATCCTAGGATGATGCATGCAAGGCAGATGCCTTACTGCTTGCGTCACTGCTCCAGCCCTGACATTTTTCAAAGTAGAGGGTCATATACTTCTGAAATTCATGTGGAAAAATAAATATTTATGAAAAGCTAAAGCAATCTTTTACAAAAAAGATAGGATGAATCACTCTACCCAACTTTAAACTGTAATATAAGCCATATTCATTAAAACAGCATGGTATGGAATCTACAACACATTATATACAAAAGGGACCTGTTATACTAGCAATCCAGGGGGCAAAAGGGGGAGGTATGGGTTGCATGTCTGGAACAGGGACAGGAGGAGGACAACACTGGTGGGGGAAATGGCCCTAATTCACTGTAGCTATGTACCTTAAATATAACTTTGGAAAGACTTGTAATCCCCAATGGTCACAATAAAAAAATAAAAGCATGGTATTGGGACAAAGACAGATCTTCAGATTAATAAACATTGATGAATAATGAATATAATGAATAATTGAATATCCAGAAATAAACTGACAGAAGTATGAACATTTTTTCTTTGTTTTGTTTTGTTTATTTAGTTTTGTGGCCACTGGTGATGCTCAGTGGTTACTCCTGGCTATGCTTTCAGAGATCGCTCCTGGCTTGGGGGAACATATGGGATGCTGCGGAATTGAACCGTGGTCTGTCCTAGGTCAGCTGCATGCAAGGAAAATACTGGACATTCCCCCACTGCTCCACCCCAAATTATTTTTTGATAAAAGTAAAATATTACTAAGGGAGCAAGGGAAGCCTCTACAACAAGTAGTATGGGGAAAAGTGATCAACAACATGCAAACAATGAACTCAGATGCTTCCTTAACAGCATGCACAAAGGTCATTTCAAACAGATTAAAACCTTGATAGCAAAACCTAAAACTATAATGCACATTAAGGTACATAAGGTATATAATGTACCATAAGGTACATTAGAAGGAAACATAAGCATGACATTAGATTTAAATACATTTTCAAGGATGAAGCACTACTGACCAAGAAAGCGGAAGCAAAAATAAACAAACTGGACTACCTTAAATGAAGAAAGCTTCTGAACTTCAAAGTAGTGACTAGGATACAAAAACTAAAAAGTTATTGGATTATTGATCTAATAACCATCAGATAGGGGTTAATATCTAATCTACATAAGGCACTGTTTGAACTTTGCAAGAATGAAAAATGGGGAGTCAAATAAAAATATATTTTCTTAAAGAGAAAATACAGATGGCCAAAAGGCACGTGAAAAATTCTCATCACTAATCATTAGGGAGATGCAAATAAAACAACAATGAGATATCATCTTACACCACAGAGACTAACACATATCACAAAAACCAGAATAATCAGTACTTGTGTCAACGCAGAAAGGAACCCTTTCACTGCTGGTGGAATCCTTTCAATGGAGACTGGTCCAGCTCTTTTGTAAAACAATGTGGACATTCCTAAAGAAGCTAGACCTCTGCACTCCTATCTTCAGCGCAGCACTATTTACAATAGCCATAATCTAAAAACATCCCAGGTGCAAAACAACAAATGAATAGCTAAATAAACTATGGAATATCTACACTATGGAATATTATGCAACCATTAGAAAAAATAAAGTCATGAAATTATGATAAATGAAATTAGCCAGAGGGAAAGAATTAGGCACAGAATAATCTCACTCATTTGTGGATTGTAAGAAATATAAAAGACATTGGGCCCGGAGAGATAACACAGCGGTGTTTGCCTTGCAAGCAGCCAATCCAGGACCAAAGGTGGTTGGTTCAAATCCCAGTGTCCCATATAGTCCGCCGTGCCTGCCAGGAGCTATTTCTGAGCAGACAGCCAGGAGTAATGCCTGAGCACTGCCGGGTGTGGCCCAAAAACCAAAAAAAAAAAAAAAAAAAGAAATATAAAAGACAATACAGTAACACAATTCAGAGTCAATAGAATTAAGGGTAAGGAGGTCTAGTGCAGTGTAGGACACTCACCACAAAGAGCACTGAAAGCAGTTAGTATAGAGCTGGGTCTACTAGTACAATAATAGCTGGAAGTGATCACTCTGCAAAAGAAGTTGGTGCTGGAAGGTGAGAAAGTACAATAGTACTGACCACAATGCCAAAACTAAAGAGTGATTGAGAGAGAGAGAGGAGTGAAAGAGAGAAGCAAATTTCCTTCCCTAGGGACAGGCTAGAGGGAATGGGAAGAAAACAGGGGACATCAGTTGCTAAAAGGACCCACTGCTGAAAAATGGTGCACATTTTATGACTGAAATCCCAATAATGAACAATTTTGTAACCACAGTGCTTACATCAAATAATTTAAAATAAAATATGATGAAATAAAATGATGAAATAGCCATTTAATCTTGCCTTCTCTTTATAACTAAAAATCCCCTTACTGTAAAGTCAAGAATATCAGTCCTTTACAGAAAAGAATGAAACCTTCAAAAGCGCTTATGAAGCTACAGATAAATTTCTATCTATGATAGTAAGAAAGTGTAGTAGTAACCAATTGGTTTGGACAACAATTATTTTTTATTTAATTAAATTAAACAGAAAAATGACATGCTTCTTCAACAATTTAGAAACATTTTGTAATTTAAAAACATTAATGGAAATATAATTATTCAAACTATCTGCTATATATCCTGTCCCATTGTACTATAAAATTGTAGAATATAATGTCTATTGTAATAATGACTTACAAAATAAATTTATCTTATAATTTTATTTTATTGAAACTATTGTGATCTACAAAATCTTTTATTGTGGAATTTCATATGTAGATGAGTCAGAACCATTTACAACACCAGTGTCGACCTCCCTCCATCAATGAACCCAGAGTGTATCCCATACCACCACCCTTTGCCTTCTTGCCTGCCAGTATTTAAGTTTAAGTTTAGATTTAAGTTTAGATTTAATTTGAAGCTTAGATGGCTAAATTTAGGTCTCTTAATTCTAATATCATGGACTTTTACTTGGATATTTAATTCTGTCCTTATTTTTTCTCCACCAATGTTTCTGAGACTACTTAGACCCTGGGTCCCAGTATTTTTTTTATCTTTGTCTTATTTTTTATAGAAAAATGCAGAAATATGTGGTAAAACATAATAATCCGTCTCCCAAGGTTCTATAAAAAGACAGGAACATCTATATAAAAATAAATTTAAAAAAAATATAACAAAAGAAAAAAAGGTGGTTTGTGGCAGGTTTTTTTTTTGCATAGATGCATGGAAGCAAGTTCTTACATATGAAACAAATTCTTATGTAATAAGGATAGGAATTCATACATTTTTATTGTATGGAGAAAAGACAAGTTCTTTTTCTTTAGATAACTTTTTAGACTAATTTCCTTTGAAGTAAAAGTGTATACTACAGACAGCAGCATGTCAGCTGATCCATATCTCATCAAAGACCTTGAAGTGGTCACAAAGATTTCAGTTTAACAAACAAAAACTAATATGTTAACTGAAGTTAACCTGTAGAAAGCAAGACCTTTCAACTTTTTTATTAAGTCTGTTTTTGTTAAGGAACAGGTGTACATTACTTTCTACTTCCAATATGTCAGGACAGGCCACAGAAGTAAAACAGATTTAAGTGGAAAAAAGACAGCTGATTATATGTGAAGCTGGAGGTTAATCTAACTATGAAGGATGGTATTAGCACAGTTTATTCCATGACATCTTTCCAGAAAGTTAAGCATTTTTTCTTCCACTCTGTCAAGTTTTCCAATGCTAGTACAAGAAATATTCCATGACTCAGAATACAGACAACATTGGAAAAGTTTCAAGTATTTTCTGATGATATTTACATGCTTAATATATAATACAATATTTGAATACTCACTATCAATTAACCAATACAAAATGACTAATAAAGACAAAATTAACCGACACCCTATATACTTACTTTTAAATATATAAAGTATAAAACATTTGTAGGGATGATTTTATTTCTTCCTAGCAGATTCTGTAAGAGGAGGTTGTCCTGAAAAAATAGTATTCCAGATCTACTAAATAAAAATATTTTTGAAAGGAGTAAATAAAAATATTGTATGATCTTAGCATTTTTCTATAAGACCTAACATACACCATAGACATGTAGACCAGTATGTACTGATGTCAACCCTTCAACAATTTGGTAAGATATTTATCCCATTCCACATAAGAAACATTTCAGTGGTGTATATTAAAACAGAAAAAGTGTATTTCTTCAGAATTTCAAGAAAAATGTTCAATTTTATGTATTTCTTTAAATGACAAATGTCTTTTTTTTTACCAAAGGGAAGAAATGACAAATCCAAATTTGGACTCCTGAAGTATATGTAAAGAGTTACCAAAAATTATTATTTACAAGCACTGAACTGTTCTTTACATGGACTACAGCAAAAGAAAATGCAAAGTATGTAATTAGAATATTCCAAACTTGCCATTCATTTGAGTAACTGGAAAAGGGTAAGGAAACTTTTGAAGAGACACTATAAAAATAAATCTATTTATGCATATCTTCAAGCATCTCTGTAGAGTCTTTCCATTCTACCTCATTCTCCCACCTGTTTGTAAAGATATATCTTGGCAGTATGTCGAAGACCTAATATCATTTTTTAACCACATACAAATTGAATTCCAGTCTCATAGCATCAATCTCTGGAGAATAAAATCTGGCCACATATAAGGAACACAAACTGTTCCTTAACAAGTTGGCAGGTATTTGGCACATGATTTGGGTTTTGTTTAAACAAGCTGATTAGCAGTATCATATTGGCAAGTTCATTATTTATAATCACTCTATTCCCTTTTTCTATAAAAAGTAGAAACACACATATTTTTATAGTACTAGTATGAATAAATAGGAATTTGATATTTTTTCACAAGTTAAACTTGCAGTGCTAAAAACTACAGAGGAAAGATTATTTAAGTGCAAGAGATTTTTAGTGTCAACCACAATGTTGTAAGAGAATATTTGTGACCTTAGTTCACACCCAACTATTTATTTTAGGTTCACTTCCATTATTACTTATATACCAAGTGTGAAAAGAAAAATAATAGAGTGCTTAGAGTAAACAAATAAATCACTATGTAATCCTGGACTCAAGGCTTTATACCTGGAAGTATAAGACCATCATACTTAGGCTTTTCGAAATATCTTTGGGGTTTGATTAGTGTTATGGCACTGGTGGGCCAATTAATATAATACTTACAATTGTGACTGATACTAAATGAATGCCTTATACTAAAAATGAATAAATATTAGTTCCGTTGTGATTTTCTTAAGCAGTTTTCTGATCTGCTTTTATCACTTTATATAGTTATTCCATAAATACATTAAATCTATTTTATGTAAAATATTGTCACTAAAATATTTATTAAGTTTTTCTCTTTAGCTACTACTACATACCATATCTATTTTCTTCTTTCATCTATAACTTCTTAACTGAATAGGAAAGCATATTTTTCACCACATTGTAACCTCTTTTGTTACTGAATATGTTTGTAAGATACTAGATTGTTTAGGTTTTAGAAGACAATTGCTCTTACTCTCTTCAAGTTAGAGTTCTTCCTCAAACACTTTTGTTGCTTGCTCTATTTTGTTACAATTTGGATTTAACTGTGGTATTGGACTCAGTATATCTAAGTCAAAACAATACTTACATTTACAAATTTGTCTTTCTTTTTCTGCTGCCTATTCCATTTAGTGATATCACTATTAACATTCATAATATTTATAGTTAATGACATTGAAATGGATATTGTATAACTTGCTATTAACAACTATAACAAAATATAGTTAAGTTAATCATATACAGATCAAGTATTGCCAACATTAATTTACTTAGTTTTCCACAAATTTTTTCTAACTACTATTATTATCTGATGAAGAGCAGGATTAACGCTTAGATTCGCAGAGCAAGTAGTAAAAATAATTATATTCCCTAAGTAGATGATATTTAACCACTTTACCATAATGACTGCAGTTACTTCTAGAAATTGTTATCTCTAATTTCTCAATTTCTTATAGTTTCATTATTTTGATTAGTTATATTTTATAATTTAATATAACTATAATAGATCTTTAAAAATTCTAATTAGATATATCCTCTATGTTTACATTACTTAGCTCTAGTTTTTCTCTAGAGAAATATTTTTCTTTTTTTTTTCTTTTTTTAAAGGTTTCTTTTTACGATTTATTCATCCTCGTGAAAAAAAATCTGCACAATCACCAGATAAGTCACTGCGGAATCTTTATTCCTTCTTTTTGCCAGTGTCAACGTTGGCCTTGGAGGTGCCCCTGATTTTCTTCATCCTGTTCTTGCGCTCCTTCCTCGAGGTTTTCTTCTTCTTGTATAGGCCACGTCTCGCCAATCTATGCTTGGGCTCATTCTTCTTCGCGTGGTCCAAGGAATCATAAATCATGCCAAGCCATTCGTCTTGGTGCCACCAAAATGGGTCCTGAACCCGAACACGAAGATAACGTCTGGGGTGGTCTTGTACATCTTTGCCAGTTTCTCCTGAATTTTCGTCTTTGGCATGTGGCCTTGCCTGGGTTTAGGACATCAATGACCATTTGCTTCCACTGTAACAGTTGGTTGGTCGGTCATGAATTTCCTGGTGCAGATGGTGACCGTGTTGTTCATGATGGCAGCACAGCAGCAGAGTCGGGGGGAAGAGCGAGACATATTTATTTCTAACTACCTAATCTTTCCAAAAGTATCTATTTAATTTTAAATCCATACATTTTAATTTTTTGATATAATGTTTCTCAGTGGCATAAAGGATAAACACAGGTTTTCCATGTGGCATTGCCAACCTATTCTATGACAACTCTTGTTACTCTTAGACCAAAATAAAATGTTCTAAGAGAATAAAAATAATGACTCTAGTCTAAACTTATCTGTGGTGAAGTTCAGATATGTCTAACAACCTAACAAACTATTTTGTTTTATATTATGTTGTGGTCACATTTGGATTTTTTCAGGGTTTACTCCTGGCTCTGTTTGGCATCATTCCTGTGGTAGGCTCTGCAAAATAATGTGGGTGCCAGTAGTCAAACCCTGGCTGGTCATGTGCAAGGCAAGTGTCCTGCTCACAGTTCTAAATCTCTGGTCTTCAAAGAACCTTATACTCTTTGCTTTGCATTCATAAATCACTCCTTGCAGGGCATGGGGGACCATATTTGGGCTGAACTCAAATCAAGATTTTCAGATTATGAGGGAAATTCACTGTACCATCACTATCTGTAGAATCTATTTTATTTTGAACAGGGGACTCAAAAATATTTTGAGAAATTCAAACCCAAGGAAAAAAATAACAATACCTGGAAAACTTATAAAATGTTAGAAGTCAAGGTGTTTAAATGAAAAAAAAAAATAAGTGTTGGAATAACTGGTTTTCACCCTAATCAGAATATTTCTTTGCATGTGCTTGTCCTACCTGCATGGGAAGAAGCTCTGGATTAGGTCTCAACCTTTACCTGTTCACTACCCATGAGAATAGTTCTATTCTTCCCAGTAAAGATCTTGGCTCAAAGAGACTTTCAACAGTTTTTGGCTGTATTTACACAACAAAAATACCCCACATTTGTGACATACTTAGAGTTAAATGATACTCTGATCATCAAAACAAGGTTTAGAACTATTTCTTTATTATGATTTGAACTTGATTGTATAGTTCTGACTATTTCAAAAAAGGAAGTGGAATCCATCTTGCTCCCCAGTGACACGCTTCTAAGAGCTTTATCTGACTTCTCAGAAGAAATCTCCTCCCACTATCCCACTGGAAAAATCTGGAATTTCTTCAGAAGGTTGCATTTTGTAATCTCCTCAATGATCCATTTTTCACCAAACCTGATGGCCACGTGTTTTATATTGATATATCATCATCAGGGAAAGGTGGTATCACTGTATCACTGGCCCCTCACTAAATACAACAGTGTCTACAAATTAGAAGTCAGCTCACCAAGTGGAACTTGATGCTTTAATTCACTTACTCCCCCATGTCTCAGGACCATGCAATGTGGTAAGTGATTCAACTTACATGGTTGGCCTTTTCTCTGGAATTGTCACTGCCTCTTCAACGCCCACTGTAAATGGCCATTTTGTAAAATACTGTTTTACAAAAGCAGTCTGAGCTCATTTTCATCACTCACATAAGATTTCATTCTGGTTCCGAGGTCTGATGGCTCAAGGAAATGATATAGCTGACCTTTTAGCCATGCCAAATTTTAGTCACTAGCAGAAGAGAATCAAGTCCATACAAATTCCCACTGCCTTCATGTCCATTACCATATTCCATGGAGGCAAGCCAAACCTATTGTTGATAAATGTACCATTTGAGCTGCTTTACATATAAAAATATCACATATAGTTTGTTCTATCCCCAAAGATACAAATTAATTATGGCAAATTGATGTTTTATATGTTGATTTTTTCCAAAGAAACTCTATGTCCAGGTGGCTGTGGATACTTATTCTCATTTTGTGTTGGCCATATTTCTGATTTCTGAAAGAGCTAAGGTGGTTTGAACATTCCTAATATAATATTTCACTGTTATAGGTATCCCTTACTATCAAAACTGATAATGGTCACACCTACATCCGTAAAACCTGTCAACCATTTTGCAAAAAATGGCAAATCAAACACATCACTGGGATCCCCATACAATCCTTGAGGACAAGGTATAGTTTAACAAAATCACAAGACCCTCAAAACTAAATTATTAAAATATAGGAAAGGAGCATGCTACTATTTTCACTAAACTTTAATTTACCACATGGAGAGCCCCACACAGCCAAACAAACTTTCAAAAGGATGCACAGATTCAAAAGACATTAATTTAGTTATTTGAATAAAAATTGATGATGAATAGATTTCTGGTAATCTCCTCATTCACGGAAAATGATATGCTTATGTTGCCACAAGAAAAAAAAGAAAATTCTGACAAGAAACTTTGTGTCCCACCATGCCTCTTCAGAAGCAGAATTCCTACAAGTGATGAAACTCAGCCATAGGTGTCTGCTAAGGAATCCTCCAAACCAAAGCACTCCTGCTTTTTCCCAGATCCTATAATAGACTACTCGAGAGGACAAGAGAAGAAAGTCAACAGCGACCTCCAAAAGTAACCAGAACAATATGCTAACACTTCACATTAAAACAGAAACTACAGGGATTGGAAATAACCAGTTCTAGTTCTGGGTTCCGTTTATGATAAAACAGGTGAGGCTCTCACTGGAATTTATAATCTAAAAAACACTTGGTACATGAACTCAATATTACAATGCCTCAGTAAAACTCCAGGTTTGACTGATTATTTTAACCAAAACCATTACAAGATGACCTCAACTGGTCAAATCCATAAAAACAAAGTGGCAGAAGAATTTGGCAAAATTTGAAAGCTCCTTGAGCAGGGCAACACTGGTGTATCATCCCAAAAGACTTTAAGAAAATGATTGGGAAGCTTACTGACCAGTTTTAAGGGAACAGACAAGTTTCACATGAATCACTTCTACTTCTGATGAATGATCTTCATGAAGACCCGAATAAAACAGTAAAGGCATGAAAAAGAAAATAATGATCATCTCGATGACTTAAAAGCCGTGGGACGACAGCATTAAAAAAAAAGTTAGTCCAGAGATTTAAAGCACTTTTACTTGTAGTACAAATTTGAAGTGGCAGGCCTCCTGGAAAAAGGAAAACAGGAAGGAGAGTGCCTGTATTTGCTTGAAAATTCCTGGTTATAGCAGCATAAAAAACAGCGTACCTGAAGCTTGGTCAGAATAGTGTCCCCAAAGAAGGTCAGTGATGAGTCATGTCCATTGGGAAAATGGTAATTGTGGGTAATGGGCATGCAGGGCTTCAGAAGGGTGGGAGCTTGGCTTGCCCTTTCCTCATGAGATGGTCAGCTATCTGCTGCATGGACTGGTATAACCATGATCTTTCACAGCCTGGTTTACATCTCATTGGGAAAAAAGTAAGTTTTCTATGGAAACTCTATGGAGCTGGCTCTGTTTGAGCATGGTGACTGCATTGTGCATGTGATTAAAGCTGCCAGACTTCCTGGAAAAAGGAAGATATGAAGAGAGGATGCTTACACTCGCTCCAAAAAGCCCTGGTGATATCAGCCTAAAAAAATGTACCTGAAGTTTGGTCAGAATAGGGTTCCCAAAAGGAATTTGTAGAGGGTTAACCAAGGATGACGAAGATAGCAGGTACAGCTTTGGCAGGACAGGAGCTTGGCCTGTCCTTCTGAGATGCCTACTTTCTGTTTTCACAGCTTGGTTCATATGCCATTCAAGAAATAAGTGAGTATAGCCCAGTTCAAATATCCTTTGTCTAATTTTGTTTGAAAAGTTTTAAAGTTACATAACTATCCGACTCTCAGTAATTTGTTAGAATACACAGGTAAATCATCTAGTTTCATATGTTTACTTTGGAAAAAAGTTCAATTACTGTTTTGATTTTCTTGTTTGCAATTTGTCTATTCAAATTTTAATTTCTTTCTGATATGTCCTCAGAGCTGGTACTACACTAAGATTTTATTTTTATTCTTCTAGGTTTTTATATCAGTGTATTAAAATTGTCCATAGTAATCTCATGTTCTGATAAATACTTTGTGACACTTTCATAAGTTATTTTCAATTACGATAGCCTAAATGGTTTTTGTTAACAAATCATAATTTATCATCAGCATCAGCATCCTAAATCTAGTCCCTGCATATAACAAAGGGGAAAAGTATTGTGTCTAATTCAAGTTCTGTAAATGAAGTTTTGCTTTATCATGGAGTCTCAAGTATGTTGCATTTTATGTGACAATATACTGATTACAACCTTTTTATTTTATTTATAGTAATACCCAATTCAAGAAGACTAATCAAGCATTTTAGTTTAAGTTTATTTGCAAGAAATATGATCTATCTGAATATACTAAAATAAAGATAACAAACACATGGATATTAATAAATATCAAACACGATGAGTTATACTGTTAGCATAACCTTTGAAAAATAATAATCATTTTATTTAAGCACTGTGGTTACAAAATTGTTTATGGTTGTGGTTCAGTCAAACAATGTAACCTTCCCTTCACCAGTGCAAGTTTCCCATCACCAGTGTCCCTGATATCCCTTCACTCTTCCCCTGCCTGCCTCTGGCAAACATTTCACCCACCCAACCACCCCCTACCTACCTACCTACCTACCCACCAACACACCCCACTACCCATCCACCCACCTAGCTACCTAGCTACCTAGCTATCTACTAGCTACCTAGCTACCTACCTACCTACCTACCTACCTACCTACCTACCTACCTACCTACCTACCTACCTACCTACCTACCTACCGACCGACTGACCTATCTCATTCATTCCTTTGTTCATTCTTCCATCCTTTGTTCCTTCCTTACTTCCTTTTCTCTCTTTCTCTTTCTTTCTTTTTTTCCTTTTTGACACTTACGTTTTCACTATTGTTAATGAAGGAGTACCACGTATATCACTTTATCCCTTTCAACATATTATTTTTGTCCAGAGTGATCAATTACAACATTTTTGGGGGGCGTCATACCTGGCAATGCTCAAGGGTTACTCCTGCCTCTACAATCAGAAATTGCTCCTGACAGGTTCAGGGGACCAAATGGGATGCCAGAATTCGAAACACCATCCTTCTGCATGCAAGGCAAATGCCCTATCTCCATGTAATCTTTCCGGCCCATCAATTACAACTTTTAGACAAAATATTTTCAATATAACATTCAAGCTTTCAGGCTAGAGTGATAGCAAAGGCCATTTGCCTTGCACACAGTGGAGCCATGTTTGGTTTCTATCCTCAGCATCCCAAATAGTACCCCAAGCCTGCCAAGAATAATTTTTTAGCACAAAACTAGGAATAACCCCTCAGTATGTGTGACCTAAATACAAACAAACAAATCAATCTATCAATTAAATGTAGTTAATTTCATGAATTCAAAATGAAATAAATACTGGCAACTCTTCTGCACATCTATTATTACATATTTTTTATGAAATGTATTCATTTTGAGTATTTTGGAAGCATTCTGATTTTAAATTGTGTTGGTAATCAAAGTTAAGAGCCGTGTATGTTTATACTCTGTCTCCATATTGAACAAATATCACCAATTACAAATCTATAGTTGACAAGCATCTGGTCTAGCCAAAAATAAGAATAAAGTCACAGACCACTCTGAGTCAGATGGTATGAGTATTTTTTTAATTTCAAATCTACAGGAATGTTGCTGAAGACCTCCTGTCTTGCAAAACATGTGCATGCACTGCAGAAGGTGAAATGCAAGGCCCTATTTGTTCAGGTGAAAAAATACAAAGCTTCGCATGTTGTTCAGCTTTGATCAAACACGGATTTCAAAGAATGTCTATCATGTGTGAATTTATAATTTATTGATGTATTTCCAGTGTTTAGTGATGAGGTACAAACACCACAGTTCTTAGTTAAATAGCAACACTATCATAATGTTAAAATATAAAACATAATAATTTAATAATTTTTAAATAGTAGTGAGAGATCATAAATGACTCATTTATTGACTGAATTCAGTTTTTACATAGGTAGAGTACAATAACCCATTGAATTGATGGAATATATTTTAAAGGTAATCTTAATTGTAAAATTTAGAATCATGAAAGCTAATGCTCTTTCTACAAAAATAATCTTTAGAAGCCAGTGATACAAGAGATGAGGACTCGCCTTACATTTTGCAAACCCAGGTAGATCCCTGGTACCCCCATAAAGCTCCCCTAACTCACCAGATATAATTCCTGAGTGCAGAAGAGTAAACATCTCTGGTGTGGCAAAAATATAAGCAAACAAGAACAATAATAGCCTTTAGAAAATAAAAATCATCAAGTATACCATGTAAACATAATCACAATGTCGTTATCAAACATTTGCAAAGCATCCTTTACATACTTGCTACCTGATGGTCATAACATCTACTTGGGTCGAAGTGGTGGTGCAGTGGTAGGGTATTTACCTTGCACACGGCTGACCTAGGACAGATCACAGTTTCATCCCCTGGCATCTCATGTGCTCCCTTTAGTCAGGAGCATTTTCTGAATGCATAACCAGGAGTAACCTCTGAATGTCACCAGGTGTGGCCCAAAAACAACAACAAAAATCTACTCACCTTGAGAATTTACACTAGAAAACTTCACTTCAAGGTAAAATGCTACCTTTGTTTTTTATAGTTTAAATTTTATTATTATGATTCTATTTTATTTTTGAAAAATTACTATCTAATCTATAAATTTTTATGAAATGAAGTTACTGATTTTATTTTCCATGTGGTTTTATTAACTTATAAAATTAGAATATTAAAATGACCTCTCACAAGGCTCTATGACGTGGGAATTTAGGGTTTCTATAATAACTTTAAGAGAGAATCTTAACTTTAAGAATCTATAACAATTAGCTTTAAGATTTCTGAGACTGAGAAAATAATAGATGGTGGATAGGGGATGAGAGATATAGGTAGGAAGTATGAGGTTTTAGAGACAAATTGGAGAATAGAGCACATTCTAGGGAAAGAAACTAGCTTAACATAGGTTAGAAGAGATAAATTAGTATCTGAAATCATAAGATAAATGGATTTGCTTTAGTGAAGAGTAACATTTGGAAGAAAAAAATTATTAAATTCAGCCAGATGATGTAATAACTTGATTGTTCAACAAAAGGGTGGGTTAGATTATTTTTTTTGTCTTTGTGGAGCTGACAATTGACCTCAATGCCTTACATATGTAAGTCACATGCTCAACTAGTGTGCTATGTCCCTAAACCTCTATTTCATTGTCAAGGCAGAAGTTTTTTTGAAAGCAAAAGGTTTTCTTGAACGATAATAACAGGTCTTGCAAATATTTTTACAAAAATTTATAAAATCTATGTTGTGGATGTAATTGAAGGACAAGTTCAGTTAGAAAGCCAGAAAGTAACAGATCAATAAGAAATCTATCAATTTCAGTTGAAAATAAAAAGGAAGAAACATAAATATTATATACCATATGCATGATCTCAAAATCATTAAACTAAGTAGTGGCAGTCTATTCTGTAAGTATCTTTGGAAGGTGTCTGTACATACTACTCTCATTTTGCAGGGCAGATGCATTATATCAAGAAGAAATCTAGGCTCAGAAAAGCCAATATACTGGTTTAATGAGAAATAAATGATCAATAATTACATTTCTTTGAAATCTTCCTATTCTTCAGAATCAGGAGAGTCAACCATATACTGCCACTGTTCTCTGCCTCAGTTGCTCAAAAATAATAAAACCCAAAGGCAGTGAGAATTGTTCACTAGTTTTGTATTAGGTAACACAATAACATTTTTTATATATTTTGAAGATTACTAGTTAACTAAAAAGTATTGGTTAGGTAAAACTTTAGTTTTAATTTTTTTACTGAAAAGACTATTGCTTGCTTTGTCATTTTCTGATAAATCATTTTCTGACAAATTCTATAAAGGAAGGAAAGGAAAAGCAGGATATATCTAGAGAGACATATGAGAGTAAAGACTACAAAATGTGAATTTCTGCTAGATAAGGCAACAATCTAAAATGTTTTCTGAAGGTTAATTCTAATAGGCTTCACACAAATCATAATATTTATCACAGATTTGTAATTCTGTAGCATGTATGATACTCTTGGTTGGTTAGTTGCAAACTTGCAATTAAGTTGTTAAAATGGTTCTTAGCATATTACCTCTGGGGTCCTTTTTTCCCCCAACATAGTTCCCACAAGAAGATGAAAAATATTAAGAACCTGAATCATTCTGTGTTACTTGTGCCAGATACACATTGTAGATCCCAATGCAGACATATTTAATGAGGGAGTCAATTGCTGCCTCACTTCTAGTTTGTACTTTCCAATGTCCAATATGTTTTTCTCAGATGAACTGGTCCATGGGGAGCTTCAAAAAGTCAGGGTGTGTGAAGAGAAGGAACAGGGAAAATTTCAGCTTTATGACAGTTTTCTGCAAGCCTTATTTTTTTAATTCATGTCAATTGATTTCTAGGGTTTAAATTAACCAGAGCACAGGAATCTTAATTAATCAAAAAATTCCTCTTAATACCAATCCACACACATGCTGCCACCATTCCACTATGGAATAACATGTTTTTTTGCATTGTTCTACATATGGTGCAAATTAACACCTGCATAGTTGTTATGAAATGAAAAACAGTTCTTTACTTGACCTATAGAGTTCTTGTATACAAGAATATACCCAACAGCATTATGTCTTTGCTTATCAGATGTGTGTGGTATGACATAATGAATCTAACACTTCAGTGCAATTGGCAAGATTTCAATTCCCAGCCATCGGGTCACATTTCCCTGCTCATTGTTTTGAAAGCAGACATAATGTATTGAGTAGCTTACAGTGAAGCTCTGGGTTTTTCCATGAGAGATCTCAAATTTAATCTCAGAAACTTAGTAACCTAAATTTAATAATAGTGTGAAAATGTATTTGCTAAACAAAAACTTCTTCGAAAAAGTGACGAAAAATTCAGAGAAATGTTAGGTAAATGTGTGGGGCCAACCACCAAATTGCTTTTATCTGAAACATATTTACAGGACAACAGTAATTAATAGAATACGTTTGGATTTGACAGTGGGCTTTCTGTTGGTTGCTTTGATAAAGCAAAATATAGATTCATAATTTAAACAATTTTATAGAACATTTTAAATATAATATATTTAATCACTTCAAGATTATATTGAATTTAATGTACTGTTTATCTGAATATTTTGCATTCCTATTTTTTTGAAGGGAAGTTTGGAGCCACACCTGGCAGTACTTAGTGTTTACTTCTGGCTTCCTGCTCAGGGATAAGTAATGGCTGAACTGAGGGGGATGATATAAATAGTATGGAATCAAACCAGAGTCAGTTTTATATAAAAGCAAGAGTCTTAACCCCTGTACTATCGATGGCTTTGGACCAATTTTATTTTAATTTTCTTTTACTTTATATTTTTAGTTTTCCAGTCTTTAAGTTATAGCAAATGTAATATGAACACATGTTTGACGTAATTGTGTTTCAGTAGAAGAATTTTGAGACCTGAGCACATAGCCAATAGTAAGCCCTAAATACTATCAGGTATGGTCTCAAAATTGAAATAAATATATAAAATTTATTTTCAGATTTTCTTTGAGAGAGAGGTATTACAGAAAGAAGTGAATTCTACACTGCTTTGAAACAGGAGAAAACAAATGGGCTGAATGGTAAATAAATTGCAATTTGTAAATCATAGAAAATTGAATGGTGATTTGATAAAAAAAAATAGGGAGAACTTTCTGGTAGGAATTTTGGGGTCCTATACTGGGCACCAATTTGCTCAATATTTTCCTTTGATTTTTGGGGTGCCATACCCATCTTTGCTGAGAGGTTACTCCTGGCTATCTGCTCAGAAATTCCTCCTGGCAGACATGGGGGACCAGATGGGATTCATACCACCTTTGGTTCTGGATCTGCGTCTTGCAAGGCAAACACTCTACCACTCTGCTATCTCTCCAGCTGTTCAATATTTTTATCAGTAACTGGGATGATGACAGTGGAGAAACTATTTTTGAACAACTTTTAAGAGTTAAGAGAAAGATATTGGATGACAGTAAGTAAAATGTATCTCAATGGACTAAATTTGACAGGATGAAATTTAAGAATGAAATTTAGTGATATGAATAAAATGTTCCCTTCGTGGGTCTTAAAAATGTTGAGTGAGAAAAACTTAAATTAAATGAATGAGGCAGGAGATAGCACAGCAACGTATGCCTTGCAAGCATCCGACCCAGGACCTAAGGTGGTTGGTTCAAGTTTCGGCCTCCCATATGGTCCCCTGTGCCTGCCAGGAACTATTTCTGAGCAGAAAGCCAGGTGTTAACCACTGAGCACTGCCTGATGTGGCCCAAAAATTAAAAGCAGTGAATATGCAACCTTTGGGAAAGAGACATCGTTTTCATGTTATACTTTTAGAGAAGATTAATGAAATATGTCAAATACATCACTATGCCTCCTTAACAAATTATCAAAACACAATGGCAAACAATGTATTATTTGTAAGACAAATCAGTCCTTCTTCTGATAACTTTCCTTTCTGTTACTTTCTAGATATTGAATATTAGTAATATTCTGAGGACTCTTAGATTAAAATAGAAACAATAGTGAAAATGGAAATATTGGCTTAAAAATAAAACTGATCAGCGGAGTCACTAGTTAACTATATTATTTGAGGCTTATCTCTCTGCTTTCTTATCTCTTAAACAGGAATAAAAACAAATGATAAACCACAGAGTTGCTGAAAGAAATGCAGAGATAAAATTCACACACGTATGGATCATGGGAAGTACCCAATAACTCTGACTTACTATTACCAATCACAAATATATAAATCAAGTAACTCAAACAAAAAAAGGAACTTCCACAAATCCATTGCATTCTTCAGATATACTATTTTAAAAGAAAAAAACTATAAATATAATTATATTGGGACATATGAATTCAACAAATTTTATTTATAAATTAAATTTAGTCATTTTTAATTTTCATTTATAAAAAATAATTGAATTTATTCCTTACAGTACTTAGAGCTTATATTGACGACATGGCTGAATATTGAATTGACTTCACATTTATTTGATTTTTTATATTAATATTTATTGATGATTTAAGCTTATTTTTCTACAAAATCTAATCTATGAAGCCTTAATTATATTTTCAGTAAGTGCTAGACTTATGCCAGTGGTGGAAAACCAGAAAGCGGTCATTCTTTTCATAGGAAAGATAATCAGATGAACAAAGAACAAGACCGTGGGCCAGGAGACAGAGGAAGAATGAAGCACTGAAAGAGAATGTTCATAGACTCACACCAATTATCTACTTTTTAATGCTTTCCTAGAATTTTTCTGATTTATAAGTTGAAGATTTTTGTCAAGTAAGCCTATAAGCATAATTTTTCCAACAGCATGCAATTACTTCATGAATGTAACATTTCACTAACATATATCTTTTTTTAAAAGACTTAATGCTCTTAAGCAATTAGAGCAAACATAAATTTTAGTTATTATTACAAAGACAGTTGGGTCATACCCTATGGCTCACAGGTCTTACTCCTGCCTCTGTACTCAGGGAAAGCTATGTGGTTCTGGAGATTAAACTAGTATTAGTCATACACAAGGAAAGTGCCTAATCTCATGTACTCTCTTTGACCTGTAAATATAAATTTTGGATTCAATAGGAAACATAAAACTTCATGTATACTGCAATATTTGCTTTAATGCAGGGATCTACAACCAAACCCTCAGAATCTTCAAAGTGCTTTTGTGTTAAAAAGAAGTGAAAATTAAGATTCTTGAGGAAAATTAAATAGTTAAAAATACTTTCAAAAACTAGTTAGGGGTTTTTATATTTAAACAAGTTTATTTTTGAAAGAAGAGCAAAAATGATCAAAACCAATAAAAAATTTTGGTTTTGAGTTAAATAGGTTAATTTAGAGGTGAATTTGCATTAGTAATGAGGGCTTATATTTTTTGTTTGTTTCTGTACTCATTTTTTTATTCTTCTTTCCTTTTTTTTTTTTTTTTGAGGGCTTATATTTTCCCCACTTGCAGCTCTTATTTGCCTAAATAATGCAACACAGGCAAGAATATTCAGAACTATTCCTGCCTAAACTTTATTATTCTCTACACATTGTTTTATAATTTGACAATCTTCCCCTTATATTGTTCTCATTTTTATATTTGAAATACCACTCTATACCTGATAAATTGAAAACATTAAAAAGTTGGGATTCTTAAATTTTCTCATGCATATTTAATCCAGAACTTAAAGCTTAAAGCAAGCCACTCAAATTTATCAACCATAGTTATTTGTCCAGTTCTTAAAAAATCATCCTGCTCTGCCATTATTTACAAATGTCAAGTTTTAAAAGAATATTTCCCAACATAGTATTTTAATAAATTATTTGTTGTCACAGATTGCCTAGGTACTGGGTTGGCATTTTTGAATAAGGGTCAAGTTTTGCTGCTCTGTTAGGAAATTCATCTGATCATAGGATTTGTGATCATTTGGACAGATTCCTTATTTCATCAAATTTCCCCTTCTACCCTGCTAAAAAAGAGAGTTCAATGATAAAAATTTGTATGTATAAAGTAAAGGGCTTTTTTCTTTAGTATTTCTGGAAGATAGGTGAATATATAAAAAGTAAAGGAAATAATGGTCAGTGATAGGCCAAGTACTTTTTCAGTTAGCAGGAAAAGTGCTTTATTTGGTGATTCAAGTCTTCAAAGTGGAAGCTTCTAGGATAGTCCTCGCTTCTAAACAGTGCAAATGGACTCTTCTTGGGACAAGGGTAAACTTTGATTCAGTAAAAAAAAAAGACAATATTTCACAATGTGTGCTCAAATTGTTATAACCACATTAGTTTAATGGATTATAATTTTTATTACTTATTAAAATTATCTTTAATAAACGATTAAAATAGTATATACTTAATACATACAAATAATACATCATAATTACTTATTGCCTTAAAGATACAAGTTATAGGGGTCTGACTCTCTGACACCAAAAGTGAACTGAGATCAAAGTATTAAGCAGGAATGAAGGCATATGCCTTGCATGTGATAGACCCTGGTTCAAAATCCAGCACCTCATGGTCAGGAGCATTGTCAGGGTATGACAATGTGAGGCCTCTAAGCACAATCTTAAAGATCTAAGTAATTCACATCCCCAGAGTTCCTCTGCATTAAATCTCTTGCCCAGTTGGCCAAGAATGTTTATGGGACCCTTGACCATTTGGGAGGTCCTTCTCATCAACCCAACCAAAAATGAATTGAAATTACTGTGAGACTATCTTTAGTGGATATTGAGGGATAATGAAAGAATTAAGTCTATACTATTATCGCCCATAAAAAGAAAACTTATTCCAGAGAACAAAAAGAAAAGAAATAATTAAAAACTTAAAATTAACCTTTATTTTGTGTCCTACTAAAGAGAGCTCATTGAACAAACTAAATTGCTCCTGATTTTTTTCCATGCATATTCAAGTATCACCTAATTTCTCTCCCGATTCTCTACCATTTTCTGAAGCTATGAATATCCAACTTCATTCTCAAAGGACAGCTCTGGTGGGTTAATATTCTCCAAGTTTTTGAATTCTCAAGAGCTTCCTTTTCATTAGGTTACATGGAGAGAGGCACCAAATTTATCCTTTTGTCAATTTCTGTACACTAACAGGTTTCTCACACAAAACTGTCAAAGTTTAGGGAACTTGAGTTAATAATTTCAGTGATTAGTCACGAATGCATTATGAATCCTAAACATTTTTTCCATCTTCTTTAGGATATATTAAGGGCTAAATTTTATTTTCTTTCTATTCTGTCTTAATACCTTACAAATTTTCAACCCTCCATATCCAAATCTAGATCTCTAGGTCCCTGAGGAATTAAAGAAGAAGGTAGACCCAATTCTAGTTCAGACACCTACATAGATATGATCTCTATCATCTACATTCCCATCATTTCAGTCCAGGTTTTTAGTTCTGTAGTCTTCTTTCCTTCAGTGGATTCTCATAATATTTTTCCTCTGCTACTAACACTTTGTAATTTCTCTAGTTTTCCTTTTCTCAGAACACCTTTGTATAACATGTCTATTATTCTTTTTTTTCCCTTTTCACTCCACATGTCTATTATTCTTGGCTAAACTTCCACTTCATCAGTCTTCTGAGAAGTGAAAATTTTTCAAACATTTTTAGGTATAATACTCAAGATATTTTCGTGTCACAGGAAGATATATACACAATATGCATTCAATGGAGAAAGAAGTCATTTTACATATCTGTATTTAGGACAAGTAGAAAAGGAATCAAATCTCTGTCAGAAGAGTTCTCAAGATCATAATTTTTGCATAAAATTTAGGGTTTAAACAAAGTCATCTCAATACTTTTAGTATAATAATGAGAAAATTGGGATCTGAGCGATAACACAGCTCTAGGACGTTTGCCTTGCATGTGGCTGACCCACGGCTGAACTAGCAGATAACAAACAAAATGAAAAAAAACTGGAAGGACTTATCTTGGAGATCTTTGAATGATGAACTGTGCAAACTAGATAACCAGCTGATTTTCCTTTATTTCTTTATTAAAAGAAAGATTTCCAAGGCAAATCAATGAACCCATCAAAACTCTTGAATCTGAATGATGAGAATCTAAAATCAACACTCAATGCACTGGCAACAGAAATCAAAGGAGCATTGCCAGAGAAATTAAGCAATAAATAGATGAGTAATTCAATCAACACAAAGTGGAGCTATTTCAGAAGATAAGAGCATCTATACAAAGTGAATTAAAGGAGCCAAAATATGTATTAGCAAATCATAGTAGCAGAATATCTCAGGTGGATAATCACATAGAAAAATGCTCAGAGTTATCAGCTTTCTCTCCTTCACTGCCTGCTTCAATCCTTCCTAAGGAGGCCTTTGCCACGTTTAGAACAGGGGCCATGTACATCAATGTCCTGATGAAGGGAACTGTACACTCAAACCACCTCTAGGAGGCCAACACCAGAGGGTCAAATAAATCACCATTATTGGGGTCTTTCTATGTCCCTAAGTTCTGGGTTCCTGTTTGAGCTACAGCTATAAAATAAAATCCAAAAGCTGTGAAATCACTCCACACATTGTCTCTCTAACATCAGGGGACAACTTTAAAGAAGCAGGATAGAGGTGAAGGATTAATAAGCGAGGGAGAGAGTCATGGAGTCTATAACTTATCACCTCATTGTTTTTCTCTGAATGTCCTAAATCAAATTGTTCTTTCTTTACAAAACCAATGCCCAATTAAAAAAGAGTGAGAAGTTTGAGAGAGACAACAGTACCTATTCAGGTGGGGTTTACATATCAAAGGAGAGATTTCCTGGAAAGAGGAAGATGGGGCAACATCTTTGTTTGGGGTTTATAGCTGGGTGCCATCTTACACAATCATATCAACTATGTGATTCAAGTTCTTTAAACATAGTAAATGAAAAAAAAAATCCCACCCCAAATGTAACCTGTCAAAACAGATAATGAGATGGTTGGCAGTGGAAAATAGTATGAGATAAAAGGGAACTCCCAGACAGTCAGGCTATACTTTCTTATGTCCAGAGAAGACATCAATGGTTCACATTCTCTGTGAAACTGGCCTTGATTAGAAACTAAGGAAAGCTGAGGAAATAGCACTAGAGAAATGTAAATTAAGATTATAGAGCAGCATGTCTCAGGAAGAGAAACATAAGTTACAGGGTTCCAGCTGCAGTTTCAAACCAGGATCACAAAAGAATGACAGGGATGATACCAGCTCATCATATACTGGAGATTAACAGATGGCAAGGGACAGGATCCAGATGTTGCATGTTGGACCAGACATCTAGAGACTGAACAAGTGACATCATACATAAGTAAAGGAGATGCATGGATACTGGGAGAGAAATGAACCCATATATTTTACTATACAATTAACTTTAACTTTTAAAGCCTCTGAGTTTTATATTAAAATCTTTCACACAAAATCAAGAACCAAAGATTCAGGAATAAATGTATTTCAGTAGTAACAAAAACAGTCATTGTATAGTCTGAAGTATAGCTTTATGGTAGACTACAAGACTCATGTGTGTGAAATCCTGGATTGTTCAATATATAACAACATAATAAAAAGAAAAAAAATAAAGAGAGTAGTCAGAAAAAAAAGATGGTTACTATTTACTGATCAAAGACACAACAGATCAAGAAAGATTTGCTAAGATTTTGTTGAGGATTTTTTGCATTAATGTTTATAAGAAAGATTCTAGAAACATAAAATTCTCTCAATACTGAATCAGGAGGTAGATAGCTGAAACAGACCAATAACATGCAAGTAATTGAAATAGAAATAAAGAATTTTTCTCAGAGTAAAATCTAGGCAGATGTGTACAGATAAGTTTTATCAAACATTCAGATATTTGTCATCAATGCTTAAACACTTCCAAAATATTGAAATAATGGGAAACCTCTCTAATACTTTTTAAGAAGCTAGCTTTAAACAGATAATTAAAGCTGACAGAGATACTATCAAAAGAGAAAATTATATACTAGTCTCTCTGATGAACATTAATGTAAAAAATCCTCAACAAAATATTAGAAAACCTAATCTCACAGCACATCAAAATAATCATAGGGATAAAATGAATTTCACTCCTAGTGGTGCAGAATAATTTAATATATGCAAATCAATTAATATATCAGATCAGTAAAAGAAAGATAAAAATTATAGGATCATAGTAATCAATGATGAAAAAGTTTTTGACAAATCCAATATTTCTTTATGATTAAAACCCTCAGCAAATAGGGGTGGAAGGAACCATCCTCAAGATAAAAACAGCCTTCTATAACAAGCCCATAACCAATATTATTAATAACGTTGAAAAACCGAAAGCATTTCCACTGCGGTAAGGCACAAGGCAATGCCTGTTGTCTTCATTCTAATTCAACATATAAGCACTAGCAATAGCAATCAAGCAAGAGAAGGAAATTAATGGGATACAAATTGGAAAAGAGGAAGTTAAACAATCTGTTTGTGGAAGACAAGATGATATGAAGACCCTAAAATGTCCCTACAAAGCTCCTAGAATCAATAGACCAAATCAGCAGAGTGGCTGTTTACAAAGTCAATACACTAAAATTGATTGCATTACTTTTTATAAACAATAAATCAGGAGGAGACAGAGATTGAGGCTCTATTTCATTTAAAATAATGTCAACAAATACTAAGTACCTAGGAGTTTATTTAACATAAGAGTGAAAATCCTATACCAGGAAAACTTCAAAACACTTTAGAAATAAATTGAAGAAGACTGAAGGAAATGAAAAAAAAAATCCTATGCTCAGTTTTTTCAATTCTATGATAGAAAAAAATTAATGGTATAAAAATGCTCATATTACCTATTCTTCTATATAAAGTCACTGCAATCCCTATGCAAATTTAGAGAACATTCTTCAAGGACTTAGTACAGTAAATTATAAAGTTTATATAGAGTCAACAAAGACCCTGAATAGTCAAAAAACATACTATAAGCAATACAATAGAAGGCAACTTATTTGCTAACTCATAGCTGTACTACAAACCTACCATGATCAAAATAGCATGATATTGGAACAAAGACATATTTCTGATAAATGTGTGAGAATAGCATATTCAACAACAAATCACCAAATATAGATTTTATATTATGTATAATATATAATGTAAAAAATAAATATATCTATATACATTTTAGAAAATGATCTGATAATATGAAATAAAATATAGTCTCCAACAAATTTCACACCTTACACAAATGTCAACTCAAAGTGGATTTCAACTCCTCGAAAACAAACCTGAATCTATAAAGTACATTGAAGAAAACATAGGTAGAACACTCTCAGATCTAAACCAGAAAGGATTCTTTAATTTTGCTGCCAATGGCAAAGGTTAAATAATCCAAAATGAATAAAAGGAGATATTAGACTAAAAATTTCTGTATAGTAAAAGAAAAAAAATTTCTGTACAGTATATTAAAACTAAAAGAAAGTTGAGTTGGGGAAAACATTTGCACTCAACACATCAGATAAAGGATGACCTAGGATATACAAATTACTCACAAATATGAACCTACCCCAATATTTTAAAAAAGCAACTTAAAAATGGGAAAGGAAAAAAAGAGACACCTTTCTAACAAACACCCAGAGTTAGACAACTGGCACAGGAAAAATTGCTCATTAACACATGCTTAGGGAAATCCAAATTAAGATGACAATGAGATATCATCTTAAATAGCAAGAATAGCACACACCAATACTAAAAATAATCTGTATTGGTGGAGATGTGGTGAAAAAAGAACTCTTATCCACTGCTGGTAGGAATGTTGTCTGGTTCAACCCTTGTGGAAAGCAATAAGTTCAGAGTCAAGCTGTCTTATGACCCAGACGTTTTATTTTTGGGTATGTATCTCCATGACAGAAAAAATTCATTCAAAAGAATGCAAGCACAGATGTACTGATTGAAGCACTTAGTACAATAATTAAGAGTTTGAATCAATCTAGATATCCAACAACAGATGAATTGGTCATGAAGATATGATAACTACATACTATATACAGTAGAATACTGCATAGCTATAAGGAATGATACAACCATGTAATTTGCTATATCATGTAAAGAACTGAAAAATATATTAAAATGGAGTAAGCAAGAAAAAATTTATTTATTTTATTTATTCTTATACATATGTATTCATCTTTTTATCTTTATACAGAATGCTATCGCTTATTTGTGGTATCTAAAATAATTGCAAGAGGAATGCAATGGTTTAAATGGGATTGCCTATAACACTCTAACCATGGTTCAGGGGTTCTCAAACTTTTAAAATGGGCACAAACTTATTCCCCTCAGACGTTGGAGGGATAGACTGTAGTTTAAAATGAAAACTATGAACAAATTTTTATGCACACTGCACATCTTATTTTGAGTGGTAAAAAATAACAGTGGCAGCAAAAAGAACCAGCAGGCTGAATAAATGTCCTCTGCCAGCCACATGTGGCCCCTAGTCCATAGTTTGAGGATGCCTAGTCCAATGGTTTAAATGGGGGTTGAATAGAATGAAAAAGAGTGAAGGAGTATAAAGACTAGGGTAGGAAATAACAGGGAACAGATGTCTAAGAAATTAAGGAAGGACAGAACTAAATATCCAAACTTCACAGTCAGTAACATTGGAATCATAAGACCTAAGCATTACAAACTTAAAGGGTGTCTATTATTATAGCAGGCTGGGTCTGGGGAACAAAGTATGGCATAGACACTGGGAACTTTAGTGAAGAGAAGTTTACATTCGTGGTAGGATTAGTGCTGACACTTTGTATATTTAAGTCAATTATACATATTTTTAAAATTACAATGCATTCAACAAAAAAATTTAAATCTATTGTTGGATACAAGTAAATAAATAGACCCGTATAATTTTGTGTAAGTAGTATTTAGTAGGGGAAGTATTGCGTTATGCAAGCATCATAAATAATCTTCTCTGATTTTTTAAATACGTTTTAGTTCCAATTTTACAAAAATAAATTGTACTGAAATGGAAAATATATAGTTAGCATGTTTACAATCATATTAAAGTTCATAGCAGTGATGTGTAAGATTTTTGTTCCTAATACCACTAAAGTGATCAAGTCATTCACTTTTCATCTCTTGACACCTCTGATGTTAGGGACTCTGGATATAAAATAAAAATATAGTACTATCAGTGTGACAGAGGATGTGATGCTTTGTGAATGGAACTACTCCTTGTTTAGTACTCCCCTTTCCCATGATATATATGTCACACACAGAAACCTAATTGCAAGAGAGTTTACAAACACAAAAGAAAAAGAGAAGAAATTAAGGAAAAAAGAATGAAGAAAGGGAGAAGAAAGAAGGAAGAAAAAGTGAAAGAAGGGAGAAGGAAGAAAGAATGGGAGGAAGAAGGGTAGAGAAGCAAGGAAGTGGAAGAAAGAAGGCAGAAAAAGAAAGGTAGAAATGAAATAAGGAAAGGAAGGAGGGAAGAAGGAAGGATGGAAGGAAAGGAGGGAGGGAGGAAGAAAGGAAGGAAAGAAGGAAGGAAGGGAGGGAGGGAGGGTGGAAGGAAGGAAGGGAGGGAGGAAGGAAGGAAGGGAGGGATGAAGGAAGGAAGGGAGGGAGGGAGGGAGGAAGGAAGGAAGGAAGAAAAGGAAGGAAGGGAGGGAGGGAGGGAGGGAGGGAGGGAGGGAGGAAGAGTGGCCTGGAGAGATAGCATGTTGGTAAGGTGTTTGCCTTTCATGCAGAAGGACAGTGGTTCAAACCCAGCGTCCCATATAGTCCCTAGAGCCTGCCAGGAGCGTTTTTTTTTTTTTTTTCTTATCTTTTTAAAAATATTTTACTTAAACACCTTGGTTACAAACATGATTGTGGTTGGGTTTCAGTCATATAAGAGGACAACCCCCATCACCACTGCAATATTCCCAACACCAATGTCCCAAATATTCCTCCTCCCCAGCCTGCCCCCACCTGTACTCTATACAGGCTTTCTATTTTCCTCATACATTCTCATTGATAGGATAGTTCGCAATGTAGTTATTTCTCTAACTACACTCATCACTCTTTGTGGTGAGGTTCATGAAGTCGGATGTAACTTCCAGCCCTCCTCTCTTTTGTCTCTGAAAATTATTGCAAGAATGTCTTTCATTTTTCTTAAAACCCATAGATGAGTGATACCATTCTGTGTCTTTCTCTCTCTCTCTCTCTGACTTATTTCACTCAGCATAATAGATTCCATGTACATCCATGTATAAGAAAATTTCATGACTTCATCTCTCCTAACGGCTGCATACTATTCCATTGTGTTTATATATATGTTTATATATATATATATATATATATATATATATATATATATATATATATATACACCACAGTTTCTTTAGCCATTCATCTGTTGAAGGGCATCTTGGTTGTTTCCAGAGTCTTGCTATGGTAAATAGTGCTGCAATGAATATAGGTGTAAGGAAGGGGTTTTTGTATTGTATTTTTGTGTTCCTAGGGTATATTCCTACGAGTGGTATAGTTGGATAAGATGGGAGCTCGATTTCCAGTTTTTGGAGGAATCTCCATATTGCTTTCCATAAAGGTTGAACTAGACAGCATTCCCAGCAGAGGATAAAAGTTCATTTCTCTCCACATCCCGCCAACACTGCTTGTTCTCATTCTTTGTGATGTGTGCCAATCTCTGTGGTGTGAGGTGGTACCTTGTAGTTGTTTTGATTTGCATCTCCCTGATGATTAGTGATGTGGACATTTTTCATGTGCCTTTTGGCCATTTGTATTTCTTCTTTATCAAAGTGTACACTTCTTCTCCCCATTTTTTGATGGGATTAGATACATTTTTCTTGTAAAGTTCTGTCAGTGCCCTGTATATTTTGGAAATTAGCCCCTTATCTGATGGGTATTGGGTGAATAGTTTTTCCCACTCAGTTGATGGCTCTTGTATCCTGGGCACTATTTTCTTTGAGGTGCAGAAGCTTCTCAGTTTAATATATTTCCATCTGTTAATCTCTGCTTTCACTTGTATGGTCTTAAATATGAAATCAATCATTGATTAAAGGTATGTTAGTGTAGTAGATATTATTTACATGATACAATGTAGGAAATTTTTTTATTTTATTTGGAAATGTTGCCATTAAAAATTAGCAGACATTGCAGTTGAAGATGCATTAAAATAAAAGAAGAGTCATTATAAAGTAAGATTATTAATGTTTTAGCATAAACGTGAATGAGAATAAATAATTTTAAAAATTTCAAAATAAAATATTTCACTAGTTATTAGAAGTTCCTATACAATTTAAAAATGTACAGTTAGTTATTTCAAGTATATCCTATGGCAACAATAGTCTATTTTGTATACCTTCTAACTACAATAATCTGTTCTGCCTAATCCTAAATATTTAGCCTAAATATTTTAGGCTAAAATAAATGTCTAAAATATTCATATACTGAAAAGCAAACAAAATAAAGTTACAATTTTCTCTTCATCTGTGCTGAGCATTAGTCTATGCATATTAAAAAACCATACTGTACAATTTTGTGCAGCTGTTCATTATAGGCAATGAGAGGAAATCATTACAGCAGCTTCCAGCCACTTGACTTCCACCTTCAAATAGAAGTTAAAAACCAAAAAGCTGGGACATATTTTACATGCCAATAGAAGAAGGAGGTTAAGAGAATGTAAATTTCTTTGTTATACATGTGAATATTTCATAAAATGCAGTTGGCATCTTTCCAGTTTTTTGGTTACCATACTATCATTTCACAAGTGAAAATTCACATAATTACAGTCTCAATTTCACTTTGAGAATATTGTTGAACTTCCTTTATATATGACCTACTGAACAGCTGTATCTTAAATTTGAAGTGTCTACCCACTGTTTCAATCAGTTTATAGAAATAAAGTGAGAATCATATTTGAGGTTATTATTGAAAGAATAAAAGTACAATGTCCTTAGAAGATGGGAGACTGCTTTAATTTTTATTCTTCAAGAACAAAACATGCAAAGCATTTATGAACCAACACAGGTGCAGGATGAATTTACCCTACAATTCTGTCTACCCAGCATCTTTTCTAGATATTAGTGATTCAAAAGTAAGACAAATAAAAAGTATTTTCTGTGGTAAATCCAGAATATTTGTTACTTAAAAATGAGTGTTCTAGCAATTTTATGTCAGGCAAATGAAAGATAATATACCTTAAATATCCTTTATCTTCATTATTCTAGAGACATGGTTAAATTGCACATATATATATTTGTAAAATATATTACTTATAGAAGTAATTCATAACTGATAATGCACCAATAATAAAATGAATAAAGCCTATGCTAGTAAATTGATTTCACTTAAAACATCTTTTTTATTATTTATTTATTTATTTATTTATTTATTTATTTATTTATTTATTTATTTATTTATTTATTTTTGGTTTTGGTTTTGGGGCCGGCAGCTCTCAGGGGTTACTCCTGGCTATCTGCTCAGAAATAGCTCATGGCAGGGGGACCATATGAGACACCGGATTTGAACCAACCACCTAAGTAGCTGGGTCAGCTGCTTTAAAGGCAAACGCCACTGTACTATCCCTCTGGCCCCAAAAACATCTTTTTTATTAACTCAATAGAGAATACAAGCCCTGGAGTATTACTTTGGATAAAATTAATAAACCAATATTGCTAATTAGGTGGTATTCACCTAATTAAATATTATTAATTATTTTTCTTGATATTTGGCTAAAGAAACCAGATAACAAACGTTTTAGAATATTTCATACTTAAAATAAAATAAATTAAATAACATTTAACTTATATTTGAAATATTGCTATTCATTAAAAACAAACTAATGGTGTATAATTGTATACATTAAAGAATTAATAAAATAGGGTTGATGCTCCTATAAACACTCATATTTGTTTAATTACATTATCTTTGACATTTTATCCTTGGATACGTATTAAACCACTGATAACATATCACAATAGATTAAAATATTAAAAGGTCTATGAGCATCTAGAGTCAATAATAGACAACAACGAGGTACCATTCATGCCACAGAGACTGCCACACACCACAAAGAACAAGAACAATCAGTGCTGATGGAGATGTGGGAAGAAAGGAACTCTCATTCATTGCTGATGAGAATACTGTCTAGTCCATTCTTTCTGAAAAACAATATAAATATTCCTCAAAAATCTGTAAAGTGAGCTCCCATAATGTTCAACAACACCAATACCAGAGATATTCCCTAAGAATACAAAAACACAATACAAAAATGCCCTCTGTACTCCTATGTTCATCATAGTTCTATCCATAATAGCCAGAATCTGAAAACAACCCAGGTGCCTGAAAACAGATGAGTGGCTTTAGAAACTGTGGTATAGTTTAGATTTAGATTTTAATGTGTCTTTAATGATATGATACCATTGGCAAAGGCAATAGAATAAAACATTAAATGAAACGTCATCCAATTAAAAAGTTTCTGCATGGCAAAAAGAACTAACAATGGATTACTATGCAGCTGTTAGGAAAAATGAATTAATGAAATTTGCCTATATATGGATAGATATGGAAACAATTATATTGAGTAAATTAAATCAGAGGAAGTGATCTATACAAGGTATAGTCTCACTTATCTGTGAGATTTAAGAAAATTAAAAGGCAGTATGATAATAATACCCAGCAATAATAAAAATGAGGACTGGAAGGACCAGTCCATGATATGAAACTTACTGCAAGAGGGTTGCACATGCTTATAGAAACAACTAGATTATTAACTATCATGACAATAATAGTGAGTGAGATAAACAAAATGCCTGTCTCAAAAACAAGGTGGGCATGAGAAGAGGAGGGAATTGGGAGACATTGATGGAAAAGTTACACTGGTGAAGAAGGGAGGTTTACACTTTACGACTAAAATACACCTATGAATATGTTTATAACGATGGTGCTTAAATAAAGAGATTATTAGAAATAAAAAGAAGAAAAAATTCCTTGTGAGAGCTCAAGGTCTCTTATCCACTTTAAACTGACTTTTGTGTGAAGATCTGAGATATGAATCTGGATAAAATAAAATATTATAGTTGGTACTTCTATTTTAATTACAATGTGTCAGTATGTGCTAAAATAAAGCTAAAATGTAATTACAGCTAAACACTCTAATAGTTGTATGTACCATAAGAGAAGCATTTGAAAATGTATGAGTGGTTCTTATATAATAGCCATATATCCATAGATACATGCCTCAAAGATATTATTACATAATTACATGTCAATAAGATAATTAATTCAACTATAGTTAAAAGTACTGATAAGTTCTTCAAAGAGTTAGTGAGAGTGTCTTTATCACCCTTGTGGTTTGTGCTTTGGAAACTACTGATTTAGACAATGAGGAGACATTTCAGTTTAAAATTTTTTAACTTAATTTGATCTGACTTTTTTATGCAGGAGGATGACATCAGCAGATTTTTTTTTCTTTTATGGTTTTGGAGCCACACCAATGATATTCACTCTTAGTCTTGGTTTTATACTTAGGGATCATTTCTGGTGGCATTCAGGGATCATATAAGAATCTAGGGATAGAATCTGCATCAACGATATGTAAGGTAAACAAACACCCTATGTTCTGGACTATATTGCTCCAGCTCAACATCAGTGATCAGTGATACTAGAAAATTCAATCTATGTGGAGAATTTATTTCAATGGGCAACATCATAGGTCGAGATGGAGACTGCTTATTATTTTGTACTATTTACCAAATATACAATCTAGCTAGTAAACTGAAGCCCTATATTAGTAAATTATAATCCTAACCTGGACTTTGGGTGTTCATTGGGCCCTAGGCTTTCTTGGTCCCTTTTAACATTTGGGGGCTGAACAGACAGAAAAAAGCGCAATTTGCCAGAATTTGTCTCCATATTCCCTAAAGTGGATGTCTTCTTCAGCTTCGCCATTGATCCTTGCATCTAGTAGTTTGGAGCGTTGGAGTATCAGGGTGTTTAAGAAAGTGATCTGTTGAATTGTATGAAATGTGGTTCATAGTATATGAGGTTATTTTTCTAAACTAGTAAAATTTTCTTAAGTCTGATAAAAATATTTCATAATAGTTTATTGATTTGTTCAGCTGGTCTTTGAGTTGTATGTTGCTAGAGCCAATCTGCCAGGAAGTCTATAATATACATTCACAGGATGCACTAGTGTCCATGCAGTTTCGGAAAAGGAGGACTAATGGGAAGAAAGTGGATTTCAGACATAGGCCTGACTGTCCACAGGGAACTAAGAATAAGCAATGGCACTGCAACACAGGAGGAGGCTGGGAAAAGACAGCCAAAGAGACAGCCTCGTTTGTGTCTGGTAGAAGGGATTTAGAAGTGTGGTTCCCTATTCTCTCCCCAACACAAACCTGGCTGGCCCCAAAGGCAAATGAACAGTGATGGCACTGGAACCCAGAAGGAGGCTGAAGGAAGACTGAAAAGGAGGCCCTGTTCAAGCTTGGTGGAGGAGAGTAGGCTCTTTAGCACTTTGTATAATCCTTTATACAGAGTATACATTTAGTTTCAAAATTAACCTAAATTGATAAATGAGAAAAAACTATAGCCAGATAAATGTCACTATAATTAATGAATTAAAATATTCTATTTTATATAGCTCTTTTGTGATAAATATTAAGTGTATAAATTAATTTTAATATATCAATACAATATTATGTAAATATGAATAGAAATAAAGTATAAATTCTATTGATATTTTGGTGCTCAAAAATCTTTTATGTATTATTGACTAAATGTTATTAAAATTATGAAATATGCCAATATTAAATAGTAGATATTAAACCTTTTAGATTTGTATTTGATTCAATTACCCAGAGAATTTAATTGATGTTTGTAGCATTTCACTTTATTACTCGCATGAAAATGTAAACCATTTTCATCTGAACTTTGTAAAGCAAAGTAACAGATGCTATTCCCCAGTGATAAACTGCAGAGATTGTCATTGTGAATGCACAAGGGGCTACTAATTATTCTTGAGAAAGCCCCTGAGACACAGAATATAAGCAATATGCATATGGGAGGACAGCAATAATTCACCAGAAATTAGAGAAATATCAGGATAATATAAATAAACATGATGACTTGTATAGGTGATATAAAAGGAGTTGACTTTGGGGAATTAAGAAATTTCTAGGACTAATCCTGGAACATGAATGATTACATGTGTTTTCCAGAATTCAAGGGAAGTAAACTCATGAGGAGGACTTTGGGACTCACCTCATGACTGGCAATGGAATTAATTTGAATATCACTCAGTTTTCATAGACTAATCATTTATTTTATTTTTGGGGGGGGGGCACACCCCGTGACACTCAGGGGTTACTCCTAGCTATGCACTCAGAAATCGCTCCTGGCTTGGGGGACCATATGGGACATCGCAAGGGGCGGGGAGAATCAAACAAAGGTCCATCCTAGGCTATCTCCGGCAAGACAGATGCCTTACTGCTCTGCTGCACTGCTCCGGCCCCATGTTTTTATAGACTAATCATTTAAACTGAATGAGCAATAGGATTACTTTGCTCAAAGGACAAATACCTGAACAAAACAGATGCATTATTAAAGAAGAGTAAACCTGGTTAGGCAAAAACAAGTTGCTAAAAAACCGGGCTGAAATCTTGTGTTCCAGTTCTCACCTACCATCAACCTCAATAAAGCACATACATCCCATCCCTCTGGCATTCCCAGGTAAAATAATTTACCAGAAATTCTTTAGCATGCTACATATCTGGGCTAAATTTATTAGGCACGCCTCCCAGCAGTCTTAAAGCTCCATGCTGGCTAGATTATTGTGCTAAAATAAACTTAACATTAAAAATTACCATTTCAATCCTATTTACACATATAATTGTTGGTAAAAAGTACATTTACATTGCTATGCAATCACTGGCACTATTCATCATCAAAATTCTTCATCAATAACTCCATCCCTAGAGTTAGTACAGAAGATAAGGCACCTGAGCTTGCATGCAACTACTAGTGTGATCCCTTGCACCACATATGGTTTCCTGAGCAATAGCTCTAAATACCACTGTGTGCGATTCCCCCCTCCAAAAAAAAATTCAAAAATATGCCATGCTTTCCCCACCAGCTTTTTTTCTAGCATTATTAATTTGGCTAATTTGGAAATTTTAAGTAAAAAATAAAGCTTTTTCCTTTCATTTATATTTTGATTAATGTGTTGCTGTTACAACCTGGAAGTTCTTAATAATTTGAAACAAAAAGTCATTTTGTTTTCATTTGGGGGGACCAAGATCATGCTCTTTGGTAGTTAGGGAACCACATATGGCACTTTATGTTGAATTACATGGGCTTCATACAGAGAAACACACTTTTTCCCTATATTATATACCTATTCTCTAGGAAGAGAATTTTCATCAGTACTTAACTATATCATCACCCTAATCTTGGTCTAGGATCCTTGTGAATATATAAGGAAAATAACATCTGTTGTTTAAGCAATCTGTTAATTTTGTTTGGAAAGAGACTAAGAAAAATTGGTAATGGGAATGCTGAAATGTGTGAATGAATATAAGTCTCAGGGTTGGCGATAGAGAACAATGGGTAGAGTATTTGTCTTGCACACAGCTGGCACCACATATGATCCCCTGAGCCATGCTAGAAATTATTCCTGAGCACGGAGCCATGAATAAAACCCACATATCATATATACATGTCATATATATATATATACACACACACATTAGTGTGTATATACGCAAATCCAAAGGTTATATGTGCTCCTATTGACTTGTTATTGTTATTGGATTTGCAACTTAATTGTAACTGAGGTCAACACAGAATTTCATATTAAGAGATGTAATCATTCTGTTAACTATAATAAGAATATATTAATAAATTATGTGCAGAGACAGTAAAGTGAAATCTAGAGAAGAGGTTCCCAAATGTATTTGACTTCTTGCCCCTTTACCAGAAAAAAATCACTGTGTACCTCTGGAAATCTTCTTAAAGTAAATAAGTAGAAAATGTTCCGTGCGGGCCCGGAGAGATAGCACAGCGGCGTTTGCCTTGCAAGCAGCTGATCCAGGACCAAAGGTGGTTGGTTCGAATCCTGGTGTCCCATATGGTACCCCGTGCCTGCCAGGAGCTATTTCTGAGCAGACAGCCAGGAGTAAACCCTGAGCAATGCTGAATGTGGCCCAAAAACCAAAAAAAAAAAAAAAAAAAAAAAAAAGTTCCATGTAAAAGATTGTGTAAAAGATTACTACTACCCTTGAATAATACTCGTGCCTTTTAAAGTATTTGAGCAATACTGATAAAGCTAATGTGTTCATAAAATTAGAAAGTAAAATTTTTTTATTTTTGTTTTTTTGGCCACATCCGTTTGATGCTCAGGGGTTACTCCTGGCTAAGTGCTCAGAAATTGCCCCTGGCTTGTGGGGGGACCATATGGGATGCCGGGGGGATCAACCACTGTCCTTCTTTAGCTAGCACTTGCAAGACAGACACCTTACCTCTAGCGCCACCTCGTCGGCCCCTAAAAAATAAATCTTAATCGCAGTATTTCAAGTCATTCAAAAGAATTCTCCATTTTGAAAGTCTACAGATACTTATCTTTAAACTAACATTACCTTAGTTACCGTATTTTCTTTCATATTAGTCCTTATTTTTCTCTGGAATTACCTGGTTGACCAAAAGGTACAGACTTCTACCACAACTTTTAAAAGATTTTCTATCAAAACACAAATATCGATAAAAATAAATGATAATTTTTAAATGTTAAACAAATGCCCTCAAATTAGAGTCCCTTAATATAACTCAACTTTTTGCTGTGCTATAGGGGAGAGGAAAACAAGAGTAGTACTACACAAAAAACCCACACTAGAGGTTTGAATCATATTTTCTTTCTGTACTACCAAGCACTATCATACATAGTGTGTGAGTTTCTCCGAGCCTTGTTTATTCAAGAGGATCTGATAATGCAACTCTTCATAAATCTTGAACACTTCGAATCAGCAAAGTCACCATCTTCCCATCCAGATGAAAGTGCAAGGAGAAATTTTATTTAAAATAATTTAATGTCTTAATTGATAAATATAAAAACCATGAAATTCTATATTTAATATTTTAATCATTTTAAGAGAGGCATCTATGTATGTCAAAGGAAACTCTATCTTTTCCTGTGAAAGTAATATGGTACCATGACCTTTTGCTGAACTACAGATTGAACATGTGATATTTTTTTAAAGAATATGATAGAAATTATATACCGATCATATTATAGGGTTCCCCCCCTATTCTTTTAGGTCAACTAACAGGTTTGTTCTAGTGTTTCTATTTGCCCCTTTTCTATGGTATGAGACTCCCTTTACTTGTTTGTATCTTTCCTGTCAACCTTGTATTCTCCTTTGGAGACAACTAAAGGAGCCTGATTGATGGAGTTTTACATAAAATGAAATGCTATCATGCTGGGAATTCTTCTTTAGTTTTAACTTTAAATTCGATCTTTGGGTTGCATGACTGACCACCTTATTATTACCTGTACTGAAACAGGTCCATCTGTACTGAATATCTTAGGTCCACAGACCAAAGACAAATACTGCCTTTGTGCAGCATGGTATAATATGTTGAGAAAATGCAGAGGCATTGACAACTATTTCTTTCCAAAGTAAGGGAGCTTCACAAGAATTATTATGCAGTCTATCACTTCTCCTTTTTACTCTACATTATATGTATTGTAGCTTGATGATAATGCATTTTTTTCTCATTTTCTCTATCATGCAGAACAAAATTTAGAGAATATGATCCATTACTTCATAGACATTCATTCCACAATAACTTTTTCTTTATTAACAAAATACAAAAAAAAACTACAAGTCTTAGATTCTTGATTTTAACAAGCTTAAAACTGAATAGCCTTTGAATCATCTGCAAGTGCCATTGTCTATTTTAGTAGACTATAAATAAAACATCAGTTTTCTTTTTAGATACACATTGAATGACAGTTTTTATTTTTCACTTTTTACAGAATATTTTTATAATTTAAATTCCTAAACCAGAATAATGTTTCTTTAAGGCATCTTTTTGTTGTTTGTTTTGGGGCCACAACCAGGCTCTGTTCAAGCATTACTCCTGGCTCTGTGCTCAGAAATCACTCCTGGCAGGCTTGGGGGACCATAGCGATTCCTGGAATTGAATTCAGGTCCATCCTGGGTCGATCACATGTAAGGCAAACGCCCTACTGCTGTGCTATCGCTCCAGCTCCTCTTTAAGGCATCTTAAATTTTATCTTTTTAGAGGACAATACAGTCTCTAATGTAATTTAATTTTTCCATCTAGTGCAAAAGCAACAACAGACAATATGTAAATGATAGATATAGCTATTTTTCAATAAAATTATATTTATAAAAAATAGTAGAGGAAGGAGCAGAGATATAATACTGGGATTAAGGTGCTTTCCCTACAGATATGTAAATATATGTAAATATATAAACATATATATGCATATTAAATAAATACATTTATTTATTGATAGCATAAAAATAAGAGAGAAGAGCTTAAATTAAGGGCTTCTATTTTCAAGGGCTGGGTGGATGTAAATAGGATTTTCCATGAAAATGAGATAATTGAGGTAAGAGAGAATTTAAGTTTATTAGTTAGTACACTATAGGGCCAGAGGCTTTTGCCTTGCATGCAGCTGACCTAAGTTCTTTCTGCAGCATCCCATATTGTCCTCCAAGCCTGCCAGGATTAATTTCTAAGTGCAGAGACAGGAGTAATCCCTGAGCACTGATGGGTGTCCTCAACCCCATTCCCAAAAATGATAGTGCAGTGCTCAGACTGTCATAGTGGGGGCCTGTATTTTATGTGTGAGCTAGTTTGGGCAGGAAGTTTCTACTCTCTACAAAGTAATATTCAGGGGACTAAGTGAGCTACAGATATAGTAGCCAATTCTGGTAAGAGAATGAGTTGTCCTTAAAACAAATCTGCCACACATTTTTTTATTGTATTTTTTATCTCTTATCTTTTAAATTTGGACCCCCACATTTTTCATAGAACCTTGGTACATGGATTACTTTATTTTACCACATATTCTCACATTTTTCTATAAAATTAAGAAGAGAGGAATAAAGAATGGCTGTAGGCCAAGGGCCAAGTGGCCTCGGATGCATTGGCAGGAAAATAAATAAGGACAGAAGTAAATATCCAAGCCAAAGTTAACAATAATAGAATTAAAGGACCTAAATTTAACCATATAAACATAAAAGAACCTGTAATACTGGCAGTCAGGGGGCAAATGGCATAGGATGCACTCTGGTTCATTGATGGAGGGAAGTTGACACTGGTGGCAGGAAAGGCCCTGACTTCCTATATCTGAATTTAAACTAGGAAGGACTCTGTAGATCACAATTGTTTCAACAAAATAAAATTTAAAAAGGTGTTTAGAGCCAATCACAAGAAGTAGACATAAATAAAATAGTTTGAGTCTAACCCAGAAAGAGAGGGCATGGGTCAAAGCTAGGAACTGAACAGAAGAATTGAAAGTACACTGGGGTTTCTCAGTCTCCTAGGCACTGCTGATTTGTTAGCAGGGACAGCACAACTAATTGTGCAGAGTTAATCTCAGCTTTTTAAACATTTTAGATATGGGAATTAAATGAGGCATCTGTATAGGGTCATTTGCTAGACCACTATATATGTATGTATATATGTATATATATATATGTATAATTTTTATGGTACTATTGAAGTTTTTATATATAAAGAATTAGTATTCACAGTCTGTCAACAATAATCCATTTTGTATTATTAAGGGTAGTCAGAAATCCCTGATTAACAAAAACCACTTTGGTCGGGTCTAGATTTTTTTAACCAAAGTATAAAATTGAAAGTGAAGAGTTTACTGAGGAAGGCACATAAATTAATGTACATAAAAACAAAGTACAAAAAATGTGAAATTGGTTATAAATTCATTCTAAGTCAATTCTTAGACACTTAGAGTTGTATTGACAGTAGGAAATAGCCCTTATTTTCTTGAAATATTAGTGACTAAGTAATTGGATAATTGGGAATTATAAGCATCTCTGTACCTACAGAAAGAATATAACTAGTTGAAGGTAATCTCCAGGGTACTATCCTTTTGAAAAGGGCATTGAAGATTCAATTACCCTCTCTATTCAATTGCCCACAAGCAATAATGTAATTTCTTTTTGAAACTTTTTGAAGTCCTTGCAGATACTACTGAGGAAAATAGAACAGAATTATTCTAACTATACCAGATACATACTCAACTTACCAGTGTTAGTGGATTCAGTTTTCAAGTCAAATGTAGACAAATTGCAGTTAGGTATTAAAATCTTCCTTAAAATGTATTTTTTAAAAAAAACAAAAGCTTGACTTAATAACCTATAGTATTTTATTGCAAATGGAGGGTATATTACAATAATATATATATAAAGTTTCCAGAAAATATGAAAGTTCAAAATTTGAAAAATTTTTATTCTCTGTCTCTTTCTCTTTCTCCACCCTCCCTCTTTTTCATAAATACACGTATACACAAAACCATTTACAAGAGTTTTGGTACCACATCCAGCAATATTTAGGAAGTTCTTCTAATATTTTGGGGGGCTTGGAATTTGCTATTATGGTGCTCAGAGAACCATGTGTTGCCAGCGATCATACCTGGCATCCTAAATGCAAATCATGTTCATCATCCATAACCCTATCTATCACTAGATATATAGCTATCTATACGTAGCTCTGTATATTTTAACCATTTCCAAAGATATATCTTTCTAAAATGATTTATCTGCATCTTCTTTAAATCCAGTCAGCCTGAACTATAGTCATTCATGTTATACGATGTTACCACACCAAACACCAATCACTTATCACTTTGCCAGTGGTCACCCCCCTTCACCACTATACCCAGTTTCTCTCCCACTCACTGACTAGACTGTTTTTATACTAGGTACTCTTTTTTTGTTTGTTTGGTTGGTGGGGGACCATATAGGACGCCGTGGGATCCAACCATGGTCCATCCTAGGCTAGTGCCACCCTCTGACCCTTACATACCAGGTACTTTTAAAAAATAAATTATAGCACTTGCTTTACCCATTACTTCTAGGGCTTTGCGCACAATACTTTATCACTTTTCAACCTCCCCTCCTGCTCCAGAGTGAACTTCCTTCTAGCATTGTTGTGCTGTTCTCTTTCCTGTGATAGCGCCCCACACCCAATCAGTGATAATGAATTAAATACCTCAATATCAGAATCTTAATCCATAAGTTTGATTGAGGAAAATACAGGCAGAACTCTCCTTGACATTGAAGCCAGAGGCATCTTTAACAGTCAACATCAATGGCCAAGGAAACAGAAATGATGGTAAAGAGACTATAGTAAATTTAAATGATATACACATCAAAGGGAGGAAAGACAAAAATACAAATTCACCCCACAACTAGGAGAAGATATTTATCCACCACTTATCTAATAAAGCATTAATATCCAACATACATAAATCACTGTTATAACTTTACAAGAAAAAATACAAACTATCCAAAATATGAGAAGAATAGATGAATAGATATTTCTTCAAAGAAAAGTACAAATGACCAAAAGGCATAATGCTCTGCATAACTCATCATCAAAGAAATACAATCAAAACAATAATGAGTTATCATCTCACTCCAAAGACACTGGTACATCAAAAGGACAAAAGCAATCAGTGTTGAAGTAGATAAAGGAAAAAAGGAACCCTCATTCATTGTTGATGCAAATGTTGACTGGTTAGGCTTGCTTATTTATTTATTTATTTATTTATTTATTTATTTATTTATTTATTTATTTGCTTGCTTTTTTGGGGGGGGGGGAATGTCCGGCAGCGCTCAGGAGTTACTCCTGGCTCTATGCTCAGAAATCACTCCTTGCAGGCTCAGGAGACCATATGGGATGCCGGGATTCGAACCACCATCTTCCGCATGCAAGGCAAACGACTTAACTCCATGCTATCTCTCTGGCCCGACTGGTTAGGCATTTTAAGAAGTAATACAGACATGCCTCACAAACTAGGAACTGAGATTCCTTCTGACTCAGCAATTTCCCATGTTGGTATATGCCCTATGAGCCCGAAAACTCAACGAAGAAAAGATATTTTAAATTCTCTACTTCTTGTTCCAAAATATATACCAAAAACTATTTGAAGTTTGAAGTTTATTAGTCATTCTTAGGAACCAATGACTTAAAGTAAAATATCTTGTTACTATTCTGATTCTATCACCTACTAACCTTGGGAAATTTGCATTTCCCAATGATACTCCTTATTTATTTGTAAAAATAAGTAACATATCTTTCTTAGGCCTGCATGTTAATGTCTATAAAAGAGCACAATTACATATAGCACATGACTTCTGCCTTTGCTTTTCTTGGCTTATTGATTCTTTCCTTTATCTCCATTATTTTAGTACTTTTAGTTTGGTTCTTCTGATTATTTTATAAAGGCAAAAATAATTAAACTTGTCAATAATTCATATATTATATGAAAGAAAATAGTGAAAATCTAAGGCCACATTATTTAGAGAGTAAGATATTTGGGGAAAATTTTGTACTTTGTTTGTTTTTGATTTTTGGGCCACACCTGGTGATGCTCAGGGGTTACTCCTGGCTATGTGCATAGAAATTGCCCCTGGTTCAGGGGACCAGATGGGATGCCAGGGATTGAAACCAGCCACATGAAAGGCATATGTTCTACCCCTGTGAATCATTCTGGCCCCTAATTGGAACATATTTTTTTAAATAACTAGGAACTGAAAAATGTAAATAATTTGAATTTATTTTATAATCTTTATAACCATATGGGAGGCTGGGGAATCAAACTGCGGTCTGGCTTAGGTTACCACAAAGAAGTCTAATGCCCTACCACCTGCACCACTACTCTGGCCCCGAAAATTTTGTACTTTCAATTCATAGTATTGAGAATACTAAATTCAACCAGTTAGTGGACATTTTATTATAACATTTTAAGTTAAACATTTTATACAAGAAAGATTTAGATACAAAGTGATAATTCAACTTAAAAAATATATTTTTATGACTAAAGAGATTTGACAAAATGTAAGATTAAATAATGACCAAGAATTCAAATCTTATTGACATACAGAGTATTTTAATGAACTATTAGAATATATGTTGGTTAAAATTTAAATAGATACATTCACTTTTATATTCAGATCCTAACATAAATATGTTCAAGATAATATTTTATTTTTGGTTTTTGGGTCACACCCAGCAGGCTCGGGGGTTACTCCTGGCTCTACCCTCAGAAATCGCTCCTGGCAGGCTCGGAGGACCATATGGGATGCCAGGATTCGAATCACCATCCTTCTGCATGCTAGGCAAATGCCATACCTCCACGCTATCTCTCTGGCCCCTGTTCAAGATATTTAAGTTAGCATACTAATTTTGAGATATATATTTATTTTGTGTTAATGAATATTTCTTTTTGTTGTTGTGATTGTTTTATTTGTTTGGTTTTTGGATCACACCATACAGTGCTCAGGGATTACTCCTGGCTCTGTGCTCAGAAATCGCTCCTGGCTCGGGGGACCATATGAGATGCCAGGGATTGAACATGTCTTTGTCCTGGATCAGGCTCATACAAAGCAAACACCCTAACACTGTGCTACCACTCTGGCCCCATAGTTAATGTTTTCTTAATAAGTTTAAATTATTTTTTACTTTGGGTTTATGCCATAGTCGATGATGATCGGGTTAACTCTGACTTTGTTTGCTGGTGGTTCTCAGGGGTCTGAATGGGGTGCTGGGGATCAAATCTATGTTATTCACACGCAAGCAAAGTGCCAACCCACTGTTCTATCTCTCCAACCACTGGGTTATTTTTAAATTTAGTATTTTTCTCTTTAAGTAAATAAATAGAAGCAGAACATAAAAAACAAGGAAGGAAAATAGAGAATGTATATATTTGTGTAAACAAATTAAATATGCAATTTGCTAATAGTTGAGGATGGTTATAGAAACCTTTCATCTATTCTCCTGCTTTATTTTTATGTGAATAATACATTCTTTTATAGTATCACATATGAGTAAGATGGTATGTATTTGTCTTTCTTCTTATTATATTTAACATGAATTAATGTAATTTTATGTTTAACTCATTTAAAATCAGTTTACCCTAACTTTTTCATTGAGGAATATCATCATAAATAATAATAATAAAACCAAATCTCTAGTTTGTGACCATAATCAGTAATTTCTGAAATTATCATATATATTCACTCATTTACTTTATTTTTAAAGCCAAACTTGTGGTTTTACACTAAAATATATCAGACCAAAATACATTTTTATTGAAAGAATTCTCTATCTGGTACATTGTAAGGTACAAGAGTAGCAAGGATAAAACCTAGGTAATTCCTCAGGTCAAGACCCAGGAATGTGAATCATAGCATGGTAGCAATATGGGTAAGCTTCCAGATTCACTTTCATTGTTGGTTAATGAGGATTCAAGAGATCAAATCCTCAAAAATGTTCAAGAGTACTCAAGAGAATTTGCTCAACAGAGTTCAAGTATCGGACTAGAAATAAGTTGCTATTCTGATCTGATTCCCGCTTCCTACTACTGTCCCAACCCAGGTGTGTCATGAATTTTATAAAACATTAACTTTGTTCTTTTTGTAAATAAAATGGTAGCTGTGCAGGTGCACCTGCTCAAAGGTATTACAGGCAACCACAAAGTTATCGAAGTGTAACATAGAAAAAATAAACAGAACAACTGTGCTAAGGGGCACATTTAGATTACCATTGGAGATTATGTATACATTGAAAACTGCCAAATCAAGTTCAGTACAGTTACTGAATAGAATAATATTAGGCTTTGCTGAAAGCTAAGTTCCCCAATGGTCCCATATCATTACTGATATTTAAGTAAATATTTTAAAATTTTCTCAACAGTTAAATAATTGGAAGGTGTTTTAAAATACTATAAAGGAAAAGCCAAATGTTGCTGACTACCTAAGAAACAGGTTATATTTCCATTTAGGTTTTTTTAAATAAAATAATGATAATGAGTACTGGGGACATTTATTTCTGATAGGTGTAATTTCACCCCTACTTGAAAGGCCATGATTTTTTTTAAAAAAAGATGAAAGCCTCTAGTTGATTAATGAAGAAAATTTTGACAGGAATAACATGACAGTCTCAAGGGAGTTGAGTCATGTGGTCCTGTGGTTTACCATTTGGCCATGAAGTTACAAAGATTTACAGTATACTCCAAAGAAGTTTGGAATCCATTTATTTGCATTTATTTTCTGAAGAAATAATAGAACAACTTAGTAAAAATGCAGTGTGAGCAGCTCATCTCACAACTGATAATGACATATGGCAATAGACTACCCAGAACAATTTAACCATGATTGATTAAATCCTCCTGGCTGAAGTTTCTGGGCTAATAACAAGATTTGAGATAGCAATATGGGTATAAAAATCCTCTATGATTATCATTGCACATGAAACAGGTTTAAATTAATAAGGGACTTACATACTTTAACATATTGTATATATTCGAAAATAAGATTTGTTTAATACATTTAACACATTTTAAATCCAAATTCTTCCTTAAAAACTTATGTCTCAAAATTAAATAAATTGATTAAAACAACATCCATTCTATACTATTATTTTAAGTGCTGAGCTAAGAAATCAACTGAAATTATTTAAATGTTAATGGAAAAGAACATAAATATGAATTACTGATATATAAAATAATGTGATGAATGACATAGGAAAACAAGTTAGAAAAAGATTTAAATAGCAACGGCTATTTTTATACCATGAATTAACAATATATTTTGTTAGAATCTATCTTTGGGGGAAGAAAGTATTTGCAAACCATATATCTGATAAGAATGTGTTATCAACAGCATACAACAACCATACAACTCAAAGACAAAATATAACTTAGTTATAATTGAATACAGGATTGGAATAGATATTTGGCAAAGATAAAATAATAATGGCCAACAGGTATATATAAAGGTGCTCCACGTCATTTAATAATCAAGAAAATGCAAATCAATGAATCAAAGTTCACTATTATCTCACCCCTGCTAGGATAACTTATCATAATTTTTAAAGATTCTTTTGATAAAAATATAGAGAAAAGGGATCTCTTATACCCTGTAAATATAACCTGGAACAACCAATATAGTAACAGCTCCTCAATTAAGAATATAACTAACATAAGATCCAGCAATTCCATTTTGGATTTATTTGTAAAAGAGATAAGATTTGAATCTACAGAGAAAACTACACTTATATGTTTATTGAGTGATTATTATAAAAATTCTCTATATGTGCATATTAAGCATACATACACAATAATATATATGAAATTTACTTGCAAATCATACTTCAATAAAGTAAAAAATGGCTAATTATTTATTATATGGGAAATGTTTACTATTCCAATTCTTCAATTGGGAGCCAGGAGTGATTCAGAAGAATTCAAAATATTCATTTCAGTAAGGTCAGTGAGTCAATGCAATGTCCTCTATAAGCAAATACTAAATTTTCACTTCCTTTCACAAATCACTAGTGTCATTTATTTTCATTACTAAAACTACTATAGGAAATTGCTAATATAATTTAAAGTAAAAGCTAAAAATAGTCTTTTACATTAATAAATTTTTTAAAACTACTTCAAAAGGTATAGATATAAACAAACATTAGAAAATATTATCCAGGGGAAGTATGGCATTTTTCTTGCCTGATACTGACACGAGCTTGATCACCAGTCTCCCATATGGTCCTCCGACCTTGCCAGGAGTGATTTCTGAGAACAGAGCCAAGAGTAACCCCTGAGCACCACTGGTTGTGGCCCATTAACCTCACATCCAAAAAAATATAATAGGATAAAGATAGAATAAAGAGACTTTTGCATACATATTCAATGGAATACTTCTCTGACACTTAAAAAGAGAAACACATGCCATTCGAGAGGCTGGAGACATTGTATAGTGGTAGTGTGCTTGCTTTGTATGTAACTGACCCAGGTTTAATTCTTAGCACTCTATATGGTCCCTTGAGCCCTGCCAGAAATAATCCCGGAGTGAACACATCAGGCTGTGAAAAAAAAAAGCACACACACACTACAGAAAAGACAAAATGAAGGGAATGTAAAATTATTGTGCTAAATGAAATAAGGAGGTTAACAACTAAGCAAACAAACTTGAAATCAGTAACAAACACTGCTTAGCAAATGGCGCAGCATCACCATTCATCAACTGCTCTCTGCAGTCACCAATCTGATCAAAACTCCAGTAGAAACACAAGAATCTAGAAGTCAGTGTGTATCGGAAAAAACCTAATGTTTAGAAACAAAAGAAGTATCAGAATGATCAACTAAACAGCTTACTAGTCTTTTGAAAATGTCTTAATGACTTCATTGTGAGATACAATGATTTTCACAAATTTTCTTCCTGCTGTACTTTTCTATAATTCTTTCCTCTTCTTTTTTTCCTTTAAAAAAAATAAAAGCAATTTTGTTTCTATTTACCTGGAGACAAATGTATTGTAATCAACTTATTGTTACATGGTCTTTAAATACAGTAGAAATTTTTTAAGTCTTACACAATACAAACATCAAATGCACAAACAAACAAACAAAAAAGCAGGGCCAGAGTGATAACACAGCAGATAGAGCATTTGCCCTGCACACAGCAGACCTGGGTTCGATCCCTGGTTTACCTGAAGCCTACCATGAGTGATTTCTGAAAGCAGAACCAGGAATAACTCAAGTACCACTGGGTGTAGCCCACCAACCAAAAAAAAAATTAAAAAATGATGTAGGTCATCTCAAATTATTTGTTGAAATAAATCTTACCTTGAAACACTTTAACACAATATTTTCAATTTCATTTATTTTTCATCATCCTCTTTCTCATATCCATGCAAACCACACATACACACATACTTAGATAGCTTTATTCATTTTTGATTAATTTTAATTCATTCCTGACCTATACATGACTACTCTGCTCTCAGTTCCTGCTATTTCTCATTACACGTCCTGGCTTCTCCCCTATGTAACATCTGCTTTTTATATGTGTAAAGAAAAATATATTATTCAAATAAATATTTTTTAAAATATAAAGAAAAATAGACAAATAGTATGAATCTTTACAAAGGAGAAATATAAATAATTTAGCTACTTCTAATAGAAGGATTTGATTTTTTCAATTGGAAACCCTTCATTTTTGCCAAAAAATTGTGGAAAATATCAACATCTGTACATTGCAATAAAACTGCTTGCTATTGCCATTCGTCAAGTCAGTGAGTAATTTGGAAAACAGTAGCAATAGACCTTGGAGTGGAGTACATGTAGGATAAAGCCAAATGTTTTTCTAACTTATAAAGGAAATTTTCCATGAGCACTAATTCCTGCCAGTTGCTTCTTTGAGGTATAAGCAGCATCAGCCTTTTGCTGAAATAAATCTAATAAATTGAGAGAAATACAAAAGAAGTATTACTCATATGCTGAAGAATATTCCTATTAATATATAATTTGAATCACATAATAACATCTGGTGTTATTAGGAACAGCAGTCTGGTATACTAACACATTTACTAATATCAACCAGTAATTAATTAATTATTAATTATTAATTTTCCTTTTATGAAAACAACCTTTAGTCTTAGTAATATATATGGTGCTATCGGGAATTTATAACATAATGGAAACAAGAAGTTAATAAAATTAATAAATTATATCCTAATTAGGCAAATACATTATAAAAGGTACCAAATTAAAGTTAATTTTTATGGGACCATCTTCATTATGGTATAATTATGCAATTAAATTATGCAAGTAAATACATATGTATATGTATATACACAGATGTATAGATGCATATATAATTGTAACACGTTTGCAAAAAGAAAATTTTGCAATGTTTTTTTTTGGTAATTATTATATAATATAAAACAAAAATGAGCAACATGAATGAATACTGAAATGATTATGCTAAATGAAAAATAACAAATACTGTATAAACTTAATATTTATTACAAATATTAAGTAAAATATTAAGGGTAAAATTAATAAAACCTCAGAAACAAGAGGCTAGGTTTGGTTGATTTAGTAACCAAATGTGGAGATATTTGATGTGCTATCCAATTGGAAGGAGGTGGCCAGAAGGAAAGAAGATAAATAAAAACTAGAGGTGTAAAGTACAACAGAGATGAGAAACATTTATTCTACTTCCTTAAGGGTTATGATAAAAATAAATTCAGAGTTCATTTCCTTTCTTTCTTATTTCCTTCTATTCTTCCTTTCTTATTTCTTGTTTCCTTCCTTCCTTTATTTCTTTCTTCCTTCATCCATATTCATGAGAAAATGCATATAGCAAAACTATCATTTTAAATATTGCTATCTGGTTAAATATTTCAAAAAAATACATAAATCCAACCAAGTTGTATACCTGACAACATATAGTTATAGGTATAAATTGTTTATTAGTAAAAATGAGAAAAATGTGTTTCATTTGAGTATTTATTTCTTTATTATATTTGTTTACATATTTCCCTCATATTTATACTTCTGACCTTGTTCCCTCCCAACTTTTTATTCCCCTCTTTATTCTTCCCTCCTGCTAGCTCTTCCTTTGCTTCTCTGTTTCTTAGGGTGTTCCTCTTTTTCTCCCTATAATTATCTCTCTGACACTCTCCTCTAAGTCTGTCACTACCAGGCTATAACCTTAAAAATTCTGAGAATCTAGACAGCTTTATAAAGTAGACAGTACTTGACAAACAAAACAGATATGGTCTTATTCTTTATGATACTAACAAGTCAGATCTTAAAAATAACCACAAGGCGCTGGAGCTTGTAGGGCACTAGCTTTGCACTCTGACAACCCAAATTCTATTCCTGGTTCTCCATATAGTATCTTGAGTCTTCTAGGAATGAACTATGAGCACAGAGGCAGAAATGATCCTAGAGCACAGCAATACGTGGCCCACAAATAAACAAAGAGAATAAACAAGTGTCAAAAAGTTTACAATTTGAAAGAATAATATAATGAAAACAATACCATTCTATTATTTTAGCATTCTATCTTCCCATGAAAGTAATATTTAAATAGGCCTATACAATATATGTTTATAATATATGTGTTATAAAAACACACAAATAAAAACAAAGGTGCAAAAATACAAGGGAAAATTGATAAATAAAGGTAATTAAAATTGTGACAGGAGCTCACGTTTATGTATGCAAAGAAACTAGGAAAAAAACATTAGTCTTTCTGGTTACCTTCTCTATACTTTTCCTTCTACAGCCTATCTGATGCCAAAGTAATAAATTTCAAATAAAAATTATCATAAATACTTAGAACTATTATCACCATATATATATATATTTATTTAAAAATATTAGTAGGAGACAGGTTCAGAGTGGTGGCGCAAGTGGTAAGGCATCTGCCTTGCCTGCGCTAGCCTAGGACAGACAACAGTTCGATCCCCCGGTGTCCTATATGGTCCTATATGGTCCTCCAAACCAGGAGCAATTTCTGAGTGTATAACCAGAAATATATATATATACAATTATATATACAGTATATATTAGTAAGAGAAAGGATATCAACTCAAGTTAAATAGAAAAAAATGCTTATAATTTAGTGTTTGTTTTAAACTATGGCTTATTTATTCAATTAAATATTAGGCAGCTTTTAGCAGTAAGATTCACAGGATCTAGTGTCACTAACAAGTTTGTGTTTATTATATATCACAGAATCAATTTAATGTTGGAAAAATGAAGTGAGCCAACAATTTCATTAGGTAAATACAAAAATAATCATTTCTAAATCTATGTATCATTCTATCTACAGACTTCTTTGTTCTTCTGTATTTGTCAGTAACAATATACCTAGTCATTAAAGTGAAAGCTATATAGTTGTGCAAATGTGGAATAGTGATATTGGATACGGGATCTAAAAATTATGATTGATAATATGATAGTAATATTTATTTATTCATCTATACAATTACATATTATTTCCTCATTTATTAGCTAGAATAGATAAGAACATTAGAGAAGTCACTCTAAGAATTTAAAAGAGAAAAACATTTTCATTCCTATTACACTAAGAAAACTTGAATGGACTGGCTTTTCCAAAAATATGTGGAAAAAGTAAAATTAACTTTAAATAAAATAAAACAAAATCAGCTTAAATGGGGCCGGAGATATAGCATGGAGGTAAATTGTTTGCCTTGTATGCAGAAGGATGGTGATTTGAATCCTGGCATCCCATATGGTCCCCCGAGCCTTCCAGGAGCGATTTCTGAGCATAGAGCCAGGAGTTACACTGGAGCGCTACCAGGTATGACCCCAAAACAAAACAAAACAAAACAAAAAAAAGGAAAAACATAAAAAAGAATTAACTTTAAATATTTAATATGTTTTTGAAATGGTCCATTAAAATGATAGACAACCTAGGCCTCAGTTGATCAGACATCGGCCATCCAACCCCAAACCTTGAATCCTATCCTTGGATCTGACAGCTTTCTGCATCAGTACCAAATCAAACTTTCAGATGGGAGGCTCTAATGCAGCACTGGCATCAATTTGCTCCAGGATGGGCTTATATGGCACCCTGATGACTAGAAACCAACAACTTGTTTTCAGAGTAGGTTTCCCTGTCTCACCACCTAATGGTAAGATAAAATCAAAAGACATTCTGTTATATAGCCGCTTCAACATAGGATCTCTGCAAAAAACAAGATGTCTAATTACAGAAGCTTGACTGCAACAACTGTGATTGAGAATATTTCCTGGGACCATGAAGAAAGACCTTGGGGTTGGACATCTCATATACCCAGAGTCTTATAACAGGATGCTGTTATAATTTAGTTGGACAGGGTAGGGACACCCTGTTTTTTAGGACAAGGGTATTTCTTTTCTAATTTCTCCTCAATGTTTGCTGTGCCTATGCAAAAAGAAACAAACAAAAACTGCTACAACCCCTTTTTTATTTTATTTTTATCTTCTAGATAGGGGATCCCACATTTTTCATACAATATTGGGGCATGAATTACTTTGTTTTACTTCACATATCTGCATTTTTCTATAAAATTTGGGAAACAAAATAAATGAGTGGATGAGAGCCAGCAGTCCAGTGGTCTCAAGTGAAGAATAAAAAGGACAGAACTAAATATAGAAGCCAAAGTCAACAACAATATAATTAAGAGACCCAATTTATAACAATCTAAGCTTAAAATGGGCATGTTAAACTGTCAAGCCAGAAGGCCAAGGGTGTACTAAAGGATGCATGCTGGGAACTTTGTTGAAGGGAGGTCAACACTGGTGAAAGGAATGGCCATATTTCACTGTCTATGTCTGAAATCCAACTATGAGGGACTTTGTAATTCATAATGGTTTCAATAAAAATAAAAAAGAAGATAGACAACAAATAATAGGTAACTCTGGGTAAAGAGCATATATATACATTTGAGCTGTATATTTCTTGTGTCCTTTCTATAGTTTAAAATTATTTCTGAAATAAAAAATTCAAACAAAAACATTGGCATAATATGTTATCAAGCTGTAAAATAGCAATCATATTCTTAGCTTGTTTTTTGTTGTTGTTGTTGGTGGTGGTGGTCTTATATTGTTGTTTCAGTTTCTGTTGGGTGACAACCTACTGTGTTCTGGGTCTATTACTACCCTATGCACAAGGATCTTTCCTGGCAGTTTTCAGTGAGCCATATAGTCCTTGGGAATGAATTCTGTTTGGTCACATGCAGGGTAAGTGCCTTAATTTCTATACTATCAGTCTGTCCCCAAATGTTAGTTTGTTTTACAAATTTTTTAAATAACTTTTTTATTTCATTTACAGGTGGCTGATGGTTAGAGCCAGAATTAAATTCCATAAGCAAGACATTCATTCTTGACCTTTACTTCTTTTATTTAATAAGTGATGTAGCAAAGTCAGAGTATTTCATAATGTTATTTCCTCCTGGCAATATCTTCTAATTTTTCAGTCTGTACTTAGAATGAGATGTATCAGTGTGATTTCTTTTATGTTTAAGGAAAAATGATTATTAGGAAAACACTTGAGAAAAATAATTCTGCTATTTTCCTTCTCCTCCCATTAGACCACATTTTTACCTGTGGAAAATAAAATCATAGATTTGTAGTTTTTATTGGAATTTAGTTGAAAAGTAAATGTTAATGAAAAAATACTTTCACAGAAGTAGCTTTTTAATGAAAAGTATCTAACTCCTTCCTAATGTATGAATACTTTAACGTCACCTCAAGTAGAATTGCAAATTACAATTACTTACCATTGAAATATTAACTTTACATAACTTACTCCTAAAAAGTAAAACTTTTGGGCCTGGAGAGATAGCACAGCGGTGTTTGCCTTGCAAGCAGCCAATCCAGGACCTAAGGTGGTTGGTTCGAATCCCGGTGTCCCATATGGTCCCCCGTGCCTGCCAGGAGCTATTTCTGAGCAGACAGCCAGGAGTAACCACTGAGCAATGCCGGGTGTGCCCCCCCCCCCAAAAAAAAAAGTAAAACTTTTTTTTCTTTCTAACAACTCACCTGAAGGGGATGGAGGTGTATTTTACTGGTGGAAAAACATGTGATGGTGACCATGTAAAATAAAGTCAGTTTCTTTTTTCTTTTTAGTCTAAACATACCTCTATAGGGAAAAATTTTTGTTGACTCGGAATTCTCCTTGTCATTCTCAGTTATCCACATATAGTTAAAATGTTCCTTCAGGTATCATAAAAGCCTTACTGGCATTTACACATTTTATCTTATTTCTGTGAGTGAGATAGGAAATTATTTTGTACTATTTGAATTTTATTACTTTGTTATTGTCCCTGTTTTATCTTGAAACATTAGTGTTTCTTTGTGCCAATGGTGAACTCAGAACTCTTTAGCTTGGTCTACTTGAACTAGACTTCCTAAGCCTGCATTCCATTCTCTATCTTAGGCATTCCATTCTCTATCTCTTTGCATGAGTTACATTCTGGTAATCCAGGTAGACATCCCTTTACTCTAGAATTTATAAAAACATAAACAGTCACACACACACACACACACACACACACACACACACACACACACACACACACACACCTAAAGCCATATAGCTTCTAGGAAAGAGCTGCAGTAATAACTGTTTTACTAATTTAAAAATATCTAAAGATACATTTATGTCAAAAGTCAAAAAATAATCTATATAATATTTGGTTTCTTTTTTTGAAAGCAAGCACTGTATAGACAGGATGCAATCCCAGGACTGAGAGTAGCACTGACAAACACATTCCAGGAACAATTTTATACAGACTATCTTTATTCAATCATTCTATAATTGCTATATACTACTATTATTTCAGTATTTCTAAGTTACTTTTTATTTTATTTGTGTAAGTCAGAGAACACTAGGAATAACTTTTATATAAACTACTGCCAAAATTTCCTTTTTGTCATGTCAGCTTAATAATGAATTTATAAAATATTGATTTTAGATAGTTAGAAAATATGTTAAATTACCTCAATTTTAAAATATAGGATCAAAACTATATTGAATGATAGTAGAGTCAGTGAGCATCTTGCCTTGTAGTTCATTACAACCATGTTAGAACTTGATAGTATCAGATTAAGTGAAATAAGCCAGACTAAAAAGAACCAATGCCGGTTTATAACAGTCATATGTGAATAAAACAGAGACAAAGCAAGAAAATAAAAATCAGGGGTCTGAGCGGTGTTGCAAACGATAGGGCATATTCCTTGCATGTGCTAACTTAGGGCAGACTGTGGTTTGATCCCCCAGTGTCCCATATGGTTCCCCAAGTCAGGAGCAATTTCTGAGTGCATACCCAGGAGTAACCTCTGAACATCACCGGGTGTGGCCCCCAAAATAAAACAAAACAAACAAACAAACAAACAAAAGAAAAGAAAAATCAACGAACAATGACAAACCCTTGAACCTAGACTTTAAAATTGAATTTGCTAAGCAATTTTGAGGGGAAGTGTACAAAGATACTGTTGTGACATAATGGAATATATTAGTGGAGGTAAAGTATATGGAAGACCACAAACATTGGCAGGTTTGTTAAAATGCATTATATTGTATTCCCACTATTACTATAATGTTTTCTCTCTTCTATTAAGATTTTCTTCTTTTTCTAGTTCCCTTAGAGATGATGTTAAATTGCTTATTTGAGAAATATTTTCTTTCTTTATGTACGCCTTTACAGTTATAAAGTTCTTAGAATTAATCTTACTTTATCTTCTATAATCTGATAACATTTTTTCTTTTATTCTCATTTGGTTCCAAGAATTTATATATACTATATGACTTTGTCAATGACATAATATTCTTTCAGCAGCATAATATTTACTTTTTAGATAATTGGTTTTTCCAGATGATATGCTATGATTTATTTTTAATTTTATTTTATTGTGACCTAAAATTATTCATGATATGACTGGAGTATTTTTTAATTTATTGATTGATATTTGCCCCAACATAACTTTCATGGTAAAAATTCTATGTGCTATTGAGAAAATTGTATATTTGGCTCTTTGGGGATGAAGAGCCCTATAAATGTCTATTATACCCATTTGGTAGAATTTATTATTTAAAATATGTTTCTTATTCATTTTCTGCATAATATCTCTGAATATTGGTAAGAGTTGGTATGAAGCTCTTCTGGTGACCTCCAAGTACCCTCTCTAGTCTAGAGAGTTTTTTTTTTTTTTTTGTCAGCATAGATTTGATAAAATACCCTTAATTTTGTCATTTTCACCATGGAGGCATTAAGAAAAAAGAATCCTGTTTTTTTCTTTAAAAAATCCTAACAGCACAAAAATCCAGTATATATTCTTAGGCATTGGGAAAATAAACTTATATGTAAATGATGAAAACAGATTTAAACAGGAACTGATTAAATGCTTGAATATAATTTAAGGCATTAAACCATTGAAGCGATTCCAAACATGACATGAGTGTAATATAAGATCTTTAAATACATCAGAAGTCCAGGGTTTAGCAAACCCTGAGAGGGGTGTTCATTCATGTAAAGGAAAAGAAAATTTTCTTTGGATTAGTTATATCTGATAATATGTTTGTTTAAGGAAAAATAAACAGGTGGGAAAAGTTATACTTGCCTTACATGGAGGAGAATGTTTGTGTGCCTAATATACTGCACAAACTGTTTTAGTACACCTCATTCTTTCAAAAATATTACTTTGATATTGAGGCCAACATAGTTTGAATGTAGGAAATTTGCTATGTGTGTATGTGACATATGTTAAAATGGCCTTGGAAATATTCTGATACCCTACCTTTTCAAAATATTTTCTGTTTATTATTTATGAATTATCATTTTCCTTTGAGACTTGTAATATCAAACTTTTTGTTGTAGATCCCAATTTCAGGTACTTTTCATCCAAGTTTCCTACTCATAGCTAACCATCTTCATCCGTTCATTGATTAAGACATATGTTTTATAAAGATGCTAAAAGCACTACTTTTATAAGACTGAAATTATTCCTTTTCAACATAAAAACAAGTTTTAGACATCAGTTGTTTTTATTCTAGTATAATGGTATCACAATAGCATACAGCATAACCAGCAATCAGGGGCCAGAGTGGTGGCGCAGGTGCTAGGCCAATTGCCATGGGTGATTTCTGAGCACATAGCCAGAAAGAACCCCTGAGCATCACCAGGTGTGGCCCAAAAAACAGAACAAAGCCAAACCAAAAACAAAAACAAAAATCCCAGCCAGCAATCAGTGACAGTATAGCGTTGCATATGAAATCATTACAACACAATCATAAGGTATACCTAAAGAGCTTTGTGTCTCTATTCATTGCTAACTGGATCCTTATCTTAATTAAACACCTCAATAATTTTTGAACCCACACTTTGTGAGATGTAAGAAAAACATAGAATTATAAGTGAGGAGATTTACTTTCTAAACTTCAAATGACTCAGTGTTATTTCTTACTATCATTTCTACATGTGACAGCAACCACATGAGTTAAATCACAGAAGTGATTTTATTTTTTTTTTATTTTTTTATTTTTTTTTGTTTTTGGGCCACACCCGGCGGTGCTCAGGGGTAACTTCTGGCTGTCTGCTCAGAAATAGCTCCTGGCAGGCACGGGGGACCATATGGGACACCAGGATCCGAACCAACCACCTTAGGTCCTGGATTGGCTGCTTGCAAGGCAAACACCGCTGTGCTATCTCTCCGGGCCCCACAGAAGTGATTTTAGGCAGTGCTACAGATAGCAAACTTTCCTTATGAAATACATAAATAGAAATAATCTATAAATCAAAGAGAAACACCATTAGCTCATACTTTGGTTTGTTTAAAAGACCTTGCTTTTATAGATTTGAAATTTGAATTTAGTACACAGGGATGAAGAAGCAAGGAAAGGGTAAGGTTATAAAGGATTTTAACAACCAAGAGACAACAATAAAGACAGCAATAAAGATCCTAATATAATAAAACTTAGTCAAGGGTGAAAGCTGGACTATTGGAAGATATGTATCAAATATTGAGTATAGATGAGTTAGGATGGCTTCAGCTTGACTGTCTCTCATATAGAGTAGTTGAAGATTTGAAAAATAACTCGACTTGAACTGGAGGACTATTGGGGAATGCTGCCAAAGTAGACTTTAATAGCAGGCATCAGAGAACTGGGGATGCCAGTTATGAAGGCACAGTAAATATTGGGGAGATAAGGAAGGGAATTCCTGATTTTTTTGGCTTTCTGATCCCTGTGGGAGACTGCTGAGAGAGAACCCAGCAAACTTTATCAACTTCATTCCTCCATTGTTCACCGGCCAGGCAGTCCCAGCCCAAAGGCAGTCCCAAATCCTGATGATGCATTTAAAAAATCCGCTGTACCCCTTTATTTTTAGCTTTCTGATCCCTGCGGGAGACTGCTGAGAGAAAACATTGTCAACTTCATTCCATCATTGTTCACCAACCAGGGAGGAGGGTGGCCTCTCTGCTTCACTCCATGGCTGTGCATATCTCCCAGCCCATGAACCCCACCATGACATTCAGTAAAAGTCGCTCTACAACTGTGTCAATGGGGACACAATGCCAGACAACAGCAAGCATGCAGAATGAAGATGGCAGCTCTGATGTTTCAAAGAATAACCATATATAGTTAACCTCTCAGAAAAAGAGTTTAAAGTATGGAGGATGTTCATAGAACTCAAATAAAGAATATATCAAGATGAAGAAAACACAATCAGAAAACTCTAAACTGAAAAACAGGACTGAACAACTCAGTAGATAAAATTAAAAACTCAATGCAGGGGCTGGTGAGGTGGCACTAGAGGTAAGATGTCTGCCTTGCAAGTGCTAGCCAAGAAAAGAACGCGGTTTGATCCCCCCGGCATCCCATATGGTCCACCCAAGCCAGGAGCAATTTCTGAGCGCTTAGCCAGGAGTAACCCCTGAGCATCAAATGGGTGTGGCCCAGAAAACAACAACAACAACAAAACCCAAAAAAATAACAAAAACAAAAACAAAACTCAATGCAAAGCCTCTCAAACAGAGTAACAGCTGCCAAGGACAGAATCAGCAAGCCGAAAGATGAGATGCATACAGCAGAAGAAATTGGAAAAGAACCTTAAAGTAAATGATCAAACACTGGAAAAAATACTCAAAGAATGTGAACAAATAAAAATATAAGTCTTTGACAAATTTAACAGAAATAACATAAGAATCATTGGAGTCTCAGAGAACCAGGAAGAAAATTCCCATGAAGAATCAATAGTCAAGGACATCATTAGAGAGAAACTCCTAGAGCTAACGATGGCATGCAACCAAATCCTGTTTGCCTGAAAGTACCAGAAAGCAGAGACCCAAAGAAAAGCACCCCAAGACACATTCTAGTCACAATGAAAATCCCACAGATAGAGATAGAATACTGAAAGCTACATGATCAAAAATGAAATTGCATTCAAAGGAACATCCATAAGATTATAGAAGACATGACAGAAGAAACTCTTAAAGCCAGAAGACAGCGGGAGGATATTGTGATAAGACTAAATGAAATGAGGTTTCACCTAAAATACTGCACCCAGCCAACTCACGTTCAGGTTTGAAGAAAGGATACATAGCTTCACAGATAAAAACAAACAAACAAAAAAAAAACAGTTTAGAATCAGATGCAAAACCAACCTAACTTGTCTACTTTAAGACAAGACAGACAAAAAGAGACAACCAAACTTATGTACAAAGATGACACATTAATCCTATGACAATCATCTCCCTCAATGTCAATGGACTTAATGCCATAAGTAAGAGACATAAGGTGGCTAAATAGATAAAAAAGATAAATCCAACTTTCTGTTACCTACAAGAAACATACCTGAAGAGTCAAACAAATATAGACTTAAAATCAAAGGCTGGAGGAAAATCATTCAAGCAAACAACTCTCTTATAAAAGCTGGGATGGCAATATTAAAATCAGATGACACAAAACTTTATACTAAGAAAAGTTGTAAGGGACAAAGATGGACACTTGGTACTAATCAAGGAATATACGCAACAGGAAGAAATCACACTACTAAACATATACGTAACAAATGAGAGAGCAGAAAAATAATATAATTACTGAGAAATTTGAAAGAGGATAGCAATAATAACACAAAAATTGAGGCAGGAGAGATAGCACGGAGGTAAGGTGTTGGCATTTCATGCAGAAGATCGGTGGCTCAAATCCTGGCATCCCATATGGTCCCCTGAGCCTGCCAGGAGCAATTTCTGAGCATAGAGCCAGGCATAACCCCTGAGTGCTGCCCAGTGTGACCCAAAAACCAAATAAAATAAAATAACAAAAATTTTGGGAGACCTCAACATGACCCTGTCACCGCTTGATAGGTCAACCAGATTGAAATGCAACAAAAGTATACTAGCCCAGAAAAGAGAAATAGAAGAGGCCTAGTAGATATATACAGGACACTCCATCCCCAGAAACCTGAATACACATTCTTCTCCAATGTACATGGGTCATTCTCCAGGATAGACCACATGCTGGCACATAAAACATACCTTTTTGAAGGCTACCTTTGCTGATCACAAGGCTCTGAATTTAGATGTGAACTACAAAGGGACTCAGAAAAAAACATTTAACACCTGGAAATTAAACAGCCTACTACTGAACAACCAGTGGGTCTGATATGAAAATAAAGAGGAAATCAAAACTTACCTGGAAACAAATGATAAGACACAGACTATCAGAATCAATAGCACACAGCAAAAGTGGTACTGAGGGGAAAATTTATAGCTTTCCAAGAACACATCAAGAAGGAAGAAGGGGAATACCTGAACAGCTTAATGACACAGCTTATAAAATTAGAAAATGATCAACAAAAGGAACCAAATATATGGGAGACAGAAGGAAATAACAAAGTTTAGAGCAGAAATCAATGAAATAGAAACTCAAAAACAATCCAAAAGCTCAAAGAAAGCAGAAGTCGGTTCTTTGAAAAAATTAACAAGATTGATATATCACTGACAAAATTTACAAAGAAAGAGAGAGAGAAATTTGATGACCCATATTAGAAACAAAAAGGGGAGGTCACTACAAGATATTGCAGAAATTCAAAGGGTGATCAGAGACTACTTTGAAAAGCTTAATGCCATGAAACATGAGAATGTGGAAGAAATGGATAAATTCTTATACTCTTATAAAATTCCAAGGTTGAATAAGGAGGATTTAGCATAAACACCCCCATCACTATTGAGAAAATTAAAATGGTAATCAAATGTCTGCCCCAAAACAAAAGCCCGGGTCCAGATGGATTCACTAATAAATTATTTCAAACCTATCAAGAGGAACTACTACCAATCCAAGGCCAGGCTCTTTCATGAAATTGAAAAAATGGGAACACTTCCAAATAGTTTTTATGAAGTCACCATTATCTTGATACAAAAACCAGACAAAGATGCTGCCAGAAATGAACATTACAGACCAATATACCTGATGAACACAGATGCAAAGATCCTCAACAAAATCCTGCCAAATAGGATCCAATGTCTCATCAAGAAAGTCATACACTAAAATCAAGTATGTTTTATCACAAGAACGCAAGGATAACTTAACATCTGTAAATCTGTCCACATAATACACAGTATCAGCAGCAAGAAAACTAAATACCACATGATCATATCAATAGATGCAGAGAAAGCCTTTGATAAGGTCCAAAAACTATTTTTAATAAAAACTCTCAGCAAGATGAGAGTGAAAGGAGCCTTTCTCAGTATAGTTGAGGCCATATACCACAAGCCAATAGCAAATACTATCCTCAGTGGTGAAAAGCTTAAAGCCTTCCCTCTAAATTCTGGTACAAGACAAGGCTGTCCTCTCACATCACTCCTATTCAACATAGTTCTTGAAGTCCATGCTATAGAGATTAGACAAGAAAAATATATCAAGGGCACCCAGATAGTAAAGTAAGAAGTCAAGCTCTCACTGTTTGCAGATGACAAGATACTATACTTTGAAAACCCTAAAGACTCTACCAAAAAGCTGCTAAAAACAATAGGTTCATATAGCAACATGGCAGGCTACAAAATTAACACACAAAAATCAATGGCCTTTTTATACATCAATATTGATAGGGAAGAAATCGAAATTAAGAAAAAAAAACATTCACTTTAGTGTCACACAAACTAAAATATATTGGAGTCAACTTGACTAAAGACCTGAAGGACCTATACAAAGAAAATTATAAAACCCTGATCCAAGAAATAAGAGAGGACACAAAGAAATGGACACAAATAAACTGCTCATGGCTTGGCAGGTTAACATCACTAAGATGGTAACACTCCCCAAAGCATTGTACAGATTTAATGTAAGCCCTCTAAACATACCCATGACATTCTTCAAAGAAGTGGACAAATAGTTCTGAGATTCATTTGGAACAATAAATAGCCACAAGTAGCTAAAGCAATACTTAAGAAAAAGAATATGGGAGGAATTACTTCCAACAATTTTAAATTGTACTACAAAGCAATAGTTATCAAAACAGCATGGTATTGGAATAAAGACAGGCACTCAGATCAGTGGAATAGGGTTGAGTATTCAAAAAATGTTCCCCAGACATACATGTATTTAATTTTTGATAAAGGGGCAAGAAATCTTAAATGGAGCAAGTAAAGACTCTTCAACAAGTCATGTTGGCACAACTGGTTAGCCACTTGCAAAAAAAAGCAAACTCAGACCCCCAGCTAACACCATGTACGAGGGTAAAATCCAAATGGATTAAAGACCTTGATATTAGACCTGAAACCATAAGTTATATAGAACAACAAATAGGTAAAACACTTCATGACATTGAGACTAAAGGCATCTTCAAGGAGGAAATGGCACTCTTCAAACAAGTGAAAGCAGAGATTAACTGATGGCAACATATTAAGTTGAGAAGCTTCTGCACCTCAGAGGAAATAGCGCTCAGGATACAAGAGCCACCCACTGATTGGGAGAAACTATTCACCCAATACCCATCAGATAAGGGGCTAATCTCCAAAATATGCAAGTCACTGACAGAACTTTACAAGAAAAAAAACATCTAATCCCATCAAAAAATGGGAAGAATAAATGAACACTTTGGCAAAAAAAGAAATAGAAATGCCCAAAATACACATAAATATATGCTCCACATAAAGCCCATGTCCATAATCATCAGGGAGTTGCAAATCAAAACAACAATTAGGTATCATATCACACACAGAGACTGACACATATCACATAAACAAGAACAATAGGTGCTGGAGGGTAAGTGGAGAGAAAGAAACTTTCTTTCACTGCTGGTGGGAATGCTGTCTAGTCCAGCCTTCCTATAAAACAATATGAAGATTTCTCAAAAAAAAAAAAAACCCTGGAAATTGAACTCCCATATGATTCAGATATACCACTCCTAGGGATATACACTAGGAACACAAAAATACAAATCAAAAGTCCGGTTCTAACTCCAATATTCATTGCAGAGCTATTACAATATCCAAACTTTGGAAACCATCAATATTCCCTTCAACAGATAAATTACAAAGAAACTGGTACATATACACAATGGAATATTATGCAGCCATCCGGTAAGATGATTTCATGAAATTTTCCTATGCATGGATGTACATGGAATCTATTATGCTGAAATAAGTCAGAGGAAGAGAAATAGACACAGAATAGTATCACTTATCTATGGGTTTTAAGAAAAATAAGACAGTTTGTAATAATTCTCAGAGATAATAGAGAGGGATGGAAGGTCCAGCTCACGATAAGAAGCTCACCACAGTGGTGAGTGCAGTTAGAGAAATAATTACACAGATAACTAATATAATGTTAATGAATCAGGGAAGTAGAAATCCTGTCTCAATTTCAGGCAGGAGGGGCACTGGGAAGTGAGAGATTTGGGGCATTGGTGATGGGAATGTTGCACTGGTGAAGGGGGGTGTTATTTGTATGCCTGAAACCCAACTACAATCAATTAAATAAAAACAAAGACTTGAATAGTAGAAATTAAAAATACATATTTCTGGAATGAATTAATGACTATTTGGTATTTAAAGGAAGAACAGCAGCATGGAATTCTAGCTTGGTTTCATTGACTTAAGATTACCAATGGACTTTAACTTCGTTTATTTGGTTTCCTCATTCACTTCCATCTTCCAACTGTGGTAATACAAATAGAGGTAATCACAGCACTAAAGTCAAAGCACCACCTATAGGAAAGTAAAAGAAGGCAAAGTAGGTCTAAACAAAAAAAGAAAAAAATGTTAGCTGGAAACTATTTTAAAAACCACAAAAGTGGCACTGAAGATATAATACAGCACATAGGTAGGTTGCCTTGCAGGTAGCTTATCCAGCTTCAATACCCTGAACCCTATAGTATTTCTATACTCAACCAGGAATGATCTTTGAGTGTAGAACCAAGTGTAAGCTCTAAGTGTGTCCCTCTTTCCAAAAGTATGTATGTTGCAACTATTTTTATACTGTTACATAATTTATAAGTGAATATTTTTAATATTTATTTTGACCAAAGTGGATTACAAATCTTTCACTGTAATACTTTAGGTATATAGCAACAATGAATCAGGAGTATACCACACCAATGTTGTCCTCCCTCCTCCCATGTTCCCAGCATGCATTCCATATCCCCCTCCTTTCTCCCTGGGCTGCTAGTATAAGTGGTCCCCTCTGAGTCTAGCTTGTTGTAGATTGGTTATCGATGCTATTGTCGTTTGGTGTTTAAATCTGATCAGTTTTTTTCTACTTAATCTTCATATGACTGTTTGGTCTTGATACCCTCCATTCCCCCACCCCCCTTAATTTGTGAGGCAGAACAAGATGATTCAATTTATGTGGTTCTGTTTTAAGGAAAGAAGAAAAAATAAAATAGGGCAAAAGTCAAACAAGCAAAACATGGGAGGAATCCTGCTAGAGGCTATAAATATCAATTTAAGAGAAGAAAGGGAAAAAGGAAGAAAAACATAACAATAATACAAAAAAAAAATCAGACAAAAAACTCGAAAAGCACCACAGCAATAAAGACAATAACCACACAATAATCAGGGTCCTGAAAAAAAAAACCAAAGTACAATAATAACAAAACAAAAATTAATTTGTGCTTCTCTCTCTTCTCTGTCTCTCTCTGTCTCTCTCTCTCTGCATAGGCACAGTAAATGTTGGGGAGATTAGAAAGGGAATTCCCTTGGCTTAGAGATACAGGGTTTTTCCGCCTTTCAAGTATACTGTCAAGGGAATAACTACAGGCTCCATACATGTTCTTTTTCTCTCCCGTAGGTCCTTTTGTGGTGTCTGGAAACTTTTGCTTCATCGTGGATGATAAAATCAGGCCTCTGTATCTAGAGGTATTGGTATTTGCACAGGTCAAAGGATGGAGCCTAGGTTCTTGAAGTTCTGTTCTGATGTAACCCCACCCTTCATTATTCCTGTGTAAACTTACCTACAAGAAAGACCTTCCATTTCTGGGAGGGGTCTTTGGTAGGTAACAAAAAGATTTGGCCTGAGGGGCAAAAAGGGGGATTTGCATAGATGGAAGTTGGGGAAGTAGCAGGAGAAATGGCTGAGAGACAAGTTAGAATGCAGGGCTAAATAAAGCTGATATCTCTTGGAACCTGTTTGTGGATGATTTACTTACCACTATTTTAAAGCTTCTGCCCCTACTGCTGGAGGAGTTGGATACACGTGGTCCTGGGCAGAAGGAGAAAGGCCTCCATCAGCATCCACCACCATCCAAGTCCATCTAAAGGGCCTCTTTTATTATCTTATTCAACAAATGGAGCCCTGGATGTGGATTTGAACTCTGGACCCAATAGGACAGCGATCATGGTGAGATTTCTTTTCTTGTTCTTGATTTTGGCTCTTTTTACTTGGAATGAGCCCTAAGCTTTGGGCCACCACGTGGAGCCATTTTCAAAGATGGCTGAGACCCCTTCTTGAGGCAGAAGGACCAGTGAAACAGGAGAGGTGAAAATTTGGATCACCCCCATCCAAGACCCAGGACTGAAACTTGTTGCAGAAAATCCTTTATCCAAAGACCTCGCCCTGCTCAAAAATTGATGGAGGGCCTTGATTGGAAACAGAAAAAGTTGATCTAAATGGACTAATTTTCTGAATTATGACCTTCAGAGACCGAACTTGGATTTTGAATTTTGAAACTTCAGACTTTGGTTTAGATGACCTTAGCTTTGAACACCCAGACACATCTGCAGTGGCTGCCTAAGCATGGGCAGCAGAAGTGGTAGCGAATCTCTCTCAGCCAAAAGCGGCACCCCTCCTGATGTAGCCACTTTGGTCCTGCTCCTGCTGTTTGATGGGCAAAAAAGTGGCCAGAGGTGGCAAAGGTACATGAACCCAGCCCCTGACCCAGCTGCGGGGGCTGGACCCCATGGCAGTGAAGCCAGGTGGAAGAAGCCCAGCATCTGGACAAATGGTTTTAGGTGAAGGAATAAAATGGGAAGGCACAGACTTTATGTGTCTGGACAATTGGTGTTGGTGGTGGAATAAAAGTCCACAGTGTATTCACTTTTGGACATTTAGGTGGTGGTATAAAAATTTTAAAGAGGGGAGAAAAACAGCATAGCCCAGCTAAAAATTTTATTTAAAAACTGCCTGCATCTAACTTTGTTTAAGGTGTATCTCTTGATATAAATCATTTTCTTGCCTATTTAAATGTGCTTTATTGTTTTCCATAGCTAATGTTCTCAATTGCAAATTTGTTTTACTGTGTATTTTGATGTATTAGCCTATTTTTAAAATGTATGTTCTGTATAAAATTATCTTGTAATTGTGTGTAGGTAAAGGTTATATGGGAACATAAAAGTTTCAGGAAAATGGGTAAATGCAAAATAGGAACATGAAAGTTCCAGGATTAAATGCTTGATTTTAAATAGGATTAAAAGATATAGGAACTAGGAAGTTCCAGGATAGTGCTTGGTAGAAAGCATTAAGAAAATTTTAAGTTACAGGTGTATGGTGTATTTTGCAGAGAAGTTATGTTTATGGAAAAGGCTAATATGTTAATTTTCACTTTAAACCTTGTTGCTTTGGAAATATTGCTGGACTTTGGCTATAGGTGGAAGCTGGGAAGACAAAGGACAACTTATGCTCTTTTGGGTTTTTTATCTGATTTAAAAAGAAAGGGACAGACTGATGAAACCCCACCCCTCATTATTCCTCTGTAACCCTACCTACATTGTGTATAAATGCCGCATCTTCATGATCCACTTATCTGTTGTTGGACAACTAGGTTGGTTCCAAATCTTGGCTACTGTGCTGAGTGCTGAGATAAATAGTGGAGTGCACACATACTTTAGGATGAATTTTCTTCCAATTTAAGAATAGATACCTATGAGAGAGATTGCTGGGTCAGATGGCAGTTCAATTATGAGTTTACTGAACACTCTCCACACTGTTTTCCATAGGGGTTGGATCAGGCAGCATTCTCACCAGCAGTGCATGAAGTTTCTTTCACTCCACATCGCCACCAACAGAGATCGTTCTTGTTATTTTTGAAGTGAGCCATCCTCACTGGTGTAAGGTGGTAACTCATTGTTGTCTTGATTTGAATTTCCCTAATGATGAGTGAAGGTGAGCATGTTTTCATGTATTTATTGCTCATCTTTAAGTCTTCCTTAGAGAAGTGTCTATTCATTTCTTCTCTTTATTTTTCTATGGCTTTATTAGATTTTTTGGAGCTCACCTTCTTGAGTGCTTTGTATAACCCAGATATCAGCCCTTTGTCTGACATGTTGGGTGCAAAATTTTTTCATATTCTTTTGTCTTCTAGTATTAAGTAGAATTTCTTTCACTATGCAGAAACTTTTTGGTTTGATGTAGTCCCATTTATTTACATTTGATGCTAAAGTTCTTGCCATTGGCATTCTGTCCTCAAAGACTTTTTTGATATACAGATCTTGAAGTGTTCCGTCTATTTTTTCCTCAATGAACTTCATAGATTTGGGTATGATTTCAAAGTCTTTAATCCATTCTGAGTTGACTTTTGTGTAAGGTGTGAGGTATGGATCAATTTTTAATTTCTTACAGGTGGTTATCCAGTTGTTCCAACACCATTTTTTTGAGGAAACTGTCTTTGTTTCATTTAAACTTTTTGGAACTTTTTGTCAAATATTAGTTGACTGTATATTTGGGGGTTTATCTCTGGATATTCTGTTCTAACCCACTGGTCTGAGACTCTGTCTTTCCAGTACTGTGCTGTTTTGATCACTATGGCTTTATAGTAAAGCTTCAGGTTAGGTAGAAATGCCACCCAGCTTCATGTTTTCAATATGTACTTGGCTAATCTGGGTCTTTTGAGGTTCCAGATGATTTTTATAACTGATTGTTCTAAGACCTTAAAAATGCTGTCCGGGGGCTGGAGAGATAGCATGGAGGTAAAGTGTTTGCCTTGCATGCAGAAACTCATTGAATCCCAGCATCCCATATGGTCCCCTGGGCCTGCCTGGAGTGATTTCTGAGCCTGGATCCAGGAGTAACCCTTGAGTACTACCAGATGTGACCCAAAAATCAAAAACCAAAAGAAAAATATATACTGTCTGAATTTGGATAACGATTGCATTGAATCTATATAGAAGTTTAGGTAACATAGTCATTTTGACTATCCAACCAGCAGGGAATAGAATCCTATTTTACCAAATTCTTGTCAGCATATTGTTTCTAGATTTCCCCAGTATCCTCTAAGAAGCATTTGTATGTTTAAAATTCCTCTGAACTTTAACTTTAGTGCAGACCTCTAATCTCTAAACTTTCTATTAACAATTTAATTATAATTTGCAATAATTATCTTAATGGAACTTGACTCTACTTTATTCCATGTGCAAAAAGCAGTTTAAGAAAAAACATGTATTTATATAAGTAATAAAACAACAATTATACATGTAGGAAAATAAATGGGCTCACATACTCATGAACGTTGGATTAAGTGTTTATTAGAATATTTAAAATCTAAAATTAAAGTTCCAAGTGCTAACTAAACTACAAAACTATAAGGATGTTTGTAAAATAAAAATGCACGAGTTGTTAGCTCACCCCAGGTACCATATTTCTAAACCCCACACAGCCTAGTTTGAAAATGCAGAGTAGCAGCAAAGAAAAACAATCAACCAAGCCAGTTAGGAAAGGATGAACATGGCATCTCTGGTCTTTTTGCCTCATGCTCTCTGTCTCTGTAAAAACCAGAACTCCTTTTTATTTCTAAAAATCAATTTCCATATACCAGAGGGGCAGGTCTAGAGAGACAAAAGTACTATCCTGTGTCTTTTTTACATATCAAAGGAAGAGGTTGTAGGAAGAAGAAAGTTGGAGGAACACCTTTATTTGGGGTTGATAGCTGGATATCATCTTACAAATGCTCAATCATAGTTATTGAACATGCAAATTATTATAATCACTGATATGTATTTGGTATTGACTAATAAAATAATTTACATTTATACATGATTATGTAATACAACATTCATTAACTTCATGTACTTCTTTATTAATTTACATCTCTCATGCCCTAGCGATTTTATGCATATAAATATATACCCAGTAGAAATCCATGTACATATGAGAATGAAGACAAGCCTAAGAATATTTATAGATTCATTATTCATGCAATCCCAAACTATAAATAACCCACTGTTTATAAACAGTAAAGCAGAAAATATATTGTTTTGTAATCAAGAAAAAAATTAAGAAATATTAAAGACAACCATATTAATAACATCGATAATACTCACAAATGAAATACTGTGTTAACAGACAATATGATTCTATTCCTATAAAATTTCAGAAATATTTTTTAATGTTAGAAATCAGAATAATTATTTTGCATGGGAGCAAAAATGAATAATGGGTAAATATGTGCAGAGAGGACTTATTTAATATCTGCAATGTTCTTATTTATTTCTTTTAAAAAAAAACTGGGGTGGGGCTTCCAAACTATGTTCTGGAGCCTGTGGGCCATGTCTTGTTGTACAAAGATAATCAAACACATGATTCAATGCCAGGGCCTAATTATTTGATGCTACTTAGGCCCAGTGGTGCTGAGGGCCACCAGGGTCCCACCTGGCAGTACTCAGTGGGTCATACTCTGTGCAGATAAAGCTTAGGTCCTTGCAACATGTAAGACATGTACCCCGATCCCTAAACTGATCGAATCATTTCATGGTTACTTATGGAGGAGTACATTTATAAATAAGGTACTTTTATAACTAATTATATAATATAAAACAATGATATAACTAAAATTTAAGAAGTATCAAAAACAAATTATTCAGAGTACTGAAATCTTTAATTGAAACTGAGAGATTAAATGTTTAACCAAAAATATGTCCAACAAATGAAAAAGTAATAATAAAAAGCAATCGTCCCAAAAATCACATTTGCATTATTTTATGTTGCCTCAAAACACCAGTAACCAAAAAACCACCATGTTTTTCCTAATTTTAATTGTTGAATTATCTGAAATTTATATATAAGTCTAAAGGAAAATAGCTACTTATCAATGAAACATTTAAACTATTATATTTATTTCTCAGAGCAGCTAAGAAAAATATTTTTATTAACTTGGAAAGCAAGTTAACAAGATAAATTCTATTTTTTCATTTCTGAGATGCTATGGTTCATTGTTAAATAGTTATCACATTAATCTTTATCACTCCTTTCCTCCCTCTCTCCTCCCTTTTCCCTACCCTTATCTATTCATCCATATTTATCTACCTCCCAAGTTCTAGAAAGGTAATAATAGAAATTTATATCTTTAAAATTGTAGTTTTATTTTTGAAGAGACACATGTAACCTATAAATATGCATAGATCCAGATATATAGAGTGCAATATCTCAAATCCCCTGTCAACTCTGCTTCTTTTACTAATAAAGAAAATATTTTGGTACTGAACCACCATCCTCCTCAAACATTTTTCTCAAAGATTTCTACCACCTCAACCAATATAAGAAAATATGTGAATAGTTAGCTGCCTTTACTAGATAACAGTAAGTATTTCATCCTGGTACAAATTCCAATGGTATGCTACATCCTTTCAGTATTACTTAATCCTTAGAAATATATAACCTCAAAATGTAAAATACTAGACAAGGTCCAAATGTAATAATCAAAGTTCTATGTCATTTTGCACATGTATTGCTATGATCAATAAAGATTAGGTCATTTTAAATTTAAGTTTGACATTTTTTATATTCCACAAATGAGTGCAATCATTCTGTCTATTCCTCTCCCTCTGATTCATTTTGCTAAGCTCTATACTCTCATATCCACCCATGTATTTTATGACTTCATTTTTCCTAACAGCTGCAAAGTATTCCACTGTGTATATGTACCAGTTTCACTTGTGAAGGGAAGGGTGTTGGACACTGTATGACTGAAAATCGTGACCAACTTTGTAATTCTGTATATTACATTTATACAATTAAAATTATTAAAGATGTTAAAAAGAAATTTATTTTAGGCACAGTGGTTTGAAAACTATTAATGATGGGGTTTATGCAAAAAAATATTCTAATGCCAAACCCCTGAACAGAGTCTCTGTTTCTTTCACCATTAAACAAGTGTCACTTGACCTTCATCTTATTCCACTCCTCATTCTCTACTGATGCTATGCTTCCTACTGAAGACCAGTTATGTTTCTGTGGCCTTGGGACATTTGTTATCCCTTAATATTTTTCTTTATATCTCACATATAAGGGAGGTCCATCATTCTGTTCCTCTTCAAATTTCACTTGCCTTTGTACTCTCCAGATCCAGCCACATAACAGCCAATTGTATGATTTAATCTTTATTTTTAAGCCAAATAGTAAGTAGCTCATCTTAAGTATGTATATACCATCATTTCTTTATCCAGTCATTTGTCTTGAACACTTGGATGGATTCCAGGGTAGATTCCAAGAAGTGAAATTGTTAGGTCATTTGGAAGCTTAATTCCTAACTTTGTGACAAGTGTTCATCTTAACTGTTTTCCAAAAAGGATATACAGTGGACTTTCCTCCCAGCAGTGAATTCGTGTCCCTTTCTCCCCACATTCCTGCCAACATTGATTTTGTCCTTTGTGAAATGTGCCAGTCTCACATTTGAGATTTTTCACTCTTGTTTTGATGTACATTCCACTTATGATGTGATACACAAAGTACTTTTGACATTTAAATATCTTCTTTGACATATATTAATCCCCCCTTTCTTTGGGTGAGGCACACTTGATGGTGCTCAGGACTTAGTCTTTACTGAGGAATCATTCCTAATAGGTTTGGGGAAGAAATATGGAGTTGAATTAGGGTTGGTCATGTGCCAAGCAAGTGGCCTACCCACTATACTATTACTCTGGTCTCTGCTTCCATCCATTTTCAACGTTTTATTTTATAAAATTTTACCAGTGTTTTATATAGCTTGAGTATTTAACCCTTATCAGGTATATGGTGGGAAAATATTTTCTCTCAGCCTGTAGAATGTCATATCTTTTCTTTGCAATGTAGAAACTTCTTAGTTTGATGTTAAACAGGTCATTAATTTTTGTTTTATTTATGTGACCAATATTATTGAATCCTTGAAGATACCTCTAGATTCAATGTCATAAAGTGTTCCATTTATGTTATTCTCAATACATTCTATATGTCATGTGTAATATCAAGAGCCTTAAAAATAATCTGAGCTCTATTTTTATTTTTTTTTATTGCTGCATATGGCTGGTTAGTTGTCCCAACATTTGTTGAAGAGGTTTTCCTTTCTCCACTTTGTATGTTTTTCTACTTGATTAAAGATTAGCCACCTAAATACCTGAGTATCTGTCTCTAGATTTTCCATTCCAGTTGTTTGAGAGCATGTCATTCTAGTATAAGAGAGTTGTAATCACTTTATCTTTATAGAATAATTTAAATCTTGGCAAACAGAATTCTTCCATAATTTTCCCCTGTAATTTCTCTGATTATGGAATTTTATTACTCATATAAATTTTGACAGTGTTTTGTCTATATCTTTAAAAACTCTATCAGTATTTCTACAAAAATGCATTGAATTTGTAAAATACTTTGGTAAAGACTGTTATTTTAACAATATTGATCTTTCCAATCCCTGAACAGGAACACTTTTATTTCAATTTCTCATGCATCTCATTTATTTTAGTAGCTATTTATAATTTTCACTGAATACGTCTTTCACTTCTTTTATTAAGCTGTTTCCCGGGTGCTTGATTTTTTTAGACTAGATATTTCTTGTTATGAAGTATAACTTAATAATTTGAAACATTTCTTATATATTTTAAATAAACGATAGCTGAGTTAAGCATTTTGAGAACTCATAAACCATTTCCAATTTGGTATTCTTGCTTTCTTGATTGTAAGAAAAAAAGATGTTTGTTAAAACAAAGTCCTCTGCCATAACTTCTCTCCCCAGAAGAGTAAATATAGAGAAAATCTGTGGAATTGGCCTTTGCTGTGTATCTTTAAGTCCCACATATAAGAGAAATGATTCCGTGTCTATCCTTTTCTTTCTGACTTCACTTAGCATGATATCCTCTGGTTCTATCCATGGTGCTACAGATAGCATAGTTTTATTCTTCCTTATATTTTCATAGTATTCCATTGTCTGTATACATAACTTTTTTTTTTGTTTTTCGGGCCACACCCATATGATGCTCAGGGGTTACTCCTGGCTAAGTGCTCAGAAATTGCCCATGCTTGGGGGGACCATATGGGATGCCAGAGGATCTAACAGAGGTCCTTCCTTGGCTAGCGCTTGCAAGGCTCTAGCGCTACCTCGTCAGCCCCTATACAAAACTTCTTGATTATTCATCCCCAACTTAAGTATTTGGACTAATTCCATATCTTGGCTATTATACTAAGTGTGACAATGAATATAGGTGTGCATGTATCTTTTTAAAAGAATATTTTCACTGCTTGGGGTTTAAATGCACAAAATGGTATTACTTGATTATATTTTAGTTCTATTATTAACATCCTCCTATATTTTAACAGTGTGAAACAATTTGCTAAATTTAAAGTGCACTATCATCATTTACAGAGAGAGCTGTAGAATTTCTAATTTTATAACTATTTTATAACTTTATTTATTTATTTTATAATATTCTATAAATAATTAAATTTAATTAAAAATAAAATTTTAAGGATATTTGGTTACATTTATAGTGCTCAAAATTGTGTTGAGTACTTTGCCTGCATTAGTTCATATAATATATGTATCCATTCTACTATCTTGATGCTGTTGTTAATTTAATTGACAATAAGGAAACTGAGGCATAGAAAAGAAGTTAGAGACAAATGGAGGACTTCCATATACAGACAGTTTTGGACTGTGCTTTCTTAGTAACTTGATTTATTTTCCAGTGGCTTTAGCAATCTCATTTATCAAAATCTGTCCCACAGAAATAAAAGTTTTTGTATAACTTTCTCCTAGCCTTCATTCTATGACATACGCAAATGCCAAGATCTCTAGCTACAGAGGCCTGATGTTATCATCCACAACTGACCAGAAAGTTTCTGGCACCATAAAAAGAACTTGGGGTGTGAAAACGAGTGTGCATGGAGCCTATAGTTGTTCCCATGGCAGTATACTTCAAGGGTGGAGATACCCTGTATCTCCTAGGCCAAGGGAATTCCCTTTCTTTCTTTTTTTTTTTTTTTTTTTTTTTTTGGTTTTTGGGCCACACCCGGTGACGCTCAGGGGTTACTCCTGGCTATGCGCTCAGAAGTTGCTCCTGGGTTGGGGGACCATATGGGACGCCGGGGGATCGAACCGCGGCCCATCCTAGGCTAGCGCAGGTAAGGTAGGCACCTTACCTTTAGCGCCACCGCCCGGCCCCGGGAATTCCCTTTCTAATTTCCCCAATACTTACTGTGCTATGCCAAAAAAAAAAAAAAAAAAAAAAAGAAGCAAAAAACTCTTGCCACACCAACCCTTATTCCTTCTTTGTTTTTTCTTTTTTGTTTCGGTTTTTTTTACTATTTATTTTTCTTCTCGTTTCTCTTTTTCCTTTTTTCCCCCTTTTTTTAACAATTATTTTAATTATTTTATTTTCCCTCATTCTCGTGGTTATTATATGAGTGGCTATTTTTTTTTATAGCTGAGTGCTTTCCTTTTTTTGATGCTAATTATTTTTCTGACTTATATTACTCCAGGTGCACAAACAAAATATATTTAGTTTCTTTTATTGATTCCATGCATGCTATTCCATTATACAAATTCATATAACTTGCTCTAATTTTCATAAACATTTGGTTTCATTTACTTTTTCTTAAGTAACTAATGTGACATTCATCTTCCTGTATACAGTTAAGAGTTCATCTCAGATAAGTATTTACCAGCACAAATATTTTCATATCTTACTACAAAATTTTTTTTCCAAAGAACTGCTAACAATATGCTCTACTGAATTCACTTAACACCATTTTCTACATCTTCACATCCTCCACTAAATTTGGAATCATCTGTTAAATTTTTGCCAATCTTGTAGTTGTGAATTAGAATTGATTTTAAGTTTCATTGCTTTGATTATTGGTACCAGTGGAACATCTGGTTATGTTCTAATGTCATAACTTTTGCATACATATATGAGGACTGGTTATCAATGCTGTTTGTCTTTTTTACCCAGTTTCCATTATGTTTAGAAATCTGAAACATGCTGTACTAAATATTACTAATGTGCTTAAATAAAAAATATTTTTTCTAAAAGATACCTTTTTCATGGGCCGGCGAGGTGGCGCTAGAGGTAAGGTGTCTGCCTTGCAAGTGCTAGCCAAGGAAGGATCGCGGTTCGATCCCCTGGTGTACCATATGGTCCCCCCCCAAAGCCAGGGGCAATTTCTGAGCACTTATCCAGGAGTAACCCCTGAGCATCAAATGGGTGTGGCCGGAAAAACTCCTCCAAAATACCTTTCAATAGAAATACAGCATAGCAAGATATGATGTGTACTTATCAGAAATATACCATGATAACTAGTTCACCAACCATATTTGTGATTCTTCCTCTTACTCAGATAAACTACTTATTTTGCTATCCCAAATTAAATATGATCATAAAACTAAGTTCTAGATAAATAATTGAAATGAAGTATCATGGGACCAGAGAGATAGCACAGTGGTACAGCTTTTGCCTTAGACGCAGAAGGACAGTGGTTCGAATCCTGGCATCCCTTATGATCCCTTGAGCCTGCCAAGAGCGATTCCTGAGTGCAGATCCAGGAGTAACCCCTGAGCTATGCTGGGTGTGACCCCCCCAAAAATAAATGGAGTATTATTTGATTTTTCTTTATGGTACACAAATAAACACAAGTGGTGTTTTGAGGATACTCCCAGTTCAATATTTGGGGGCTGCTTTCAGTAGTGTTCAAGGATTATGTAATTCTAGGGATTAAACCATGGCTCCACGCATGTAAAGCATGCACTCCAATCTGATGAGCTATCTATCACTAAAAGAGAGCCATGTAAACCATATTTCAGAGACTACTCTCTGTCATGACTTTCTGATTGCTTCTCCTCTCTCTCTGCTCTGATATAATTCACAATATTCAGAGTATTTTCAGAAGACAAATAATGAGGTCTATTTGTGTATATAGGTACCTAAGTGAATGCATAAAATAAACAAAAGGTTTGTTGTAAATTCTACATGGATAAGGTTTGTTGTAAATTCTACATGAATTTACATAGAATGTAAATTCTAAATGTACAACAAAGCACAGAAGTAAAAAAAATCTAATGTTAAATCAATATTTTAATTGCTCTTTATAAAACATAACTATAATTCTTCATACATTCGGATTGAATTTAAAATTAATATTATTTTTATATTCATAATATTTTTATTTATATAAATTGGTACATAAGTTTATTTTAATCAACACTTCCAGGTAGCTTAAGGTATTATTTGATAGCCAAACATAATAATTTCTGTAAAGCTACACAATGGACAACATAAAATAAAAGTTTAAGTCAACAACTGATGCTGGAGAGATAGCATGGAGGTAAGGTGTTTGCCTTTCATGCAGGAGGTCATCGGTTCGAATCCCAGCGTCCCATGTGCCTGCCAGGAGCAATTTCTGAGCTTGGAGCCAGGAATAACCCCTGAGCACTATCGGGTGTGACCCAAAAACCACACACACACACACACACACACACACACACACACACACACACAAAAGTTTAAGTCAACAAATAGCCTTATGTCAAGTTAGATGTTTTCACCAAATTACTGTATCTCTAGCATATAAAACGACTGGGCATATAAGACGACCACCTACTTTTGCTGTTAAAATATAGGGTTTGGGCTATATTTGTTGTATAAAATTACCTCTTTTTTAATGCACACCAAATAGAAATTAAAAAAGTAAGAGAAAAAGAGTAAAACCCTTAAAAGTTAACAGTATATGTTTAATAGAGCTAGACTTTGGAGTGCCAACAATCATTTTACATTTGTCATTTGTAGTGAGTGACTGTGATTTTTTAATTGTGTTCTACATTGAGAGCAGGGAGAGGGGGCTCTTCCAAGAGCAGCTGGCTGGGGTACAGTGATTAATAGGACAGCTGGAAGGGACAGAGAACCTCCTCTGTATCTCATAAAAGCTGAACAGAGGACTGAGCATCGGAAAGCCACATACCCAGCGGGTAGATGAGATGCGGAGCTCGGTAACTCAGCTCCTTTGTGTGCCCTGAAAGATGAACAGGACAAGTAGAGGACTGAGGGATGACGTCTGACAGCTTGATGGGATGTGGTGATAAAGCTGGAATAAATTTCAGCATGTGGTTTAGTTGTATATAAGACGAACCTTGACTTTTAAGAAGTTTTTCATGGGGTAAAAAGTCGTCTTATATGTCATAAAATACGGTATTTACTTTTTGTTTTTTTTTTTTTAAGAAACTTATTTATTTTCCATCAACCTGATTTCCATTCCTATTTTAGTCTAGAAAGAACAGCTTAAGACCATTCAGTGGCGGCACCTACCCACTCAGTGGCCTGAGCAGTGCAAGCCACAGACCAGTCTTCTGTGGCAGGCTGAGAGCTCCAATCTTCGGTAGGGTACGGAATTCCGGAATAGATACAGAAGGTACCTGCACCCCTTCAGATCAGTCTGCAACCTCAGGCTGAGTAGCAATAAATTCAGGAGATGGAGCAGTCCATTCGCCCTGAAATTCCTCCTAGGTCACAGCCTTCTCAGCAGCAGCCTGCTCTTTCTTTTCGATCTCTGTAGAAGTAGAGATCAGGCATAACGTCCCATGGGTGTTCCCAGGAGATGGTGCTTCACATTTGCACAACTGACCTGGGCCAGCATCCACCACCCGAGACCCACTGAGTGAGCTCCCTTGTTGTTGCAAGGGATGGCAATGTCCACGTAGCGGAGAGGGGAGTCTGTGTCACACAGAGCAATTGTAGGAAGATGAATGTAAGATGCCTCTGTAAGGCGCTGGTGGTAGGCCCTGGGATCAGTAACAACCAAAATCTCAGCTTCCAGAAAGCTGCCTGGATTTGGTTAGTGAAAGTTTCAGGCATGAAGCGGCCAGCGATCAGAGTGGCTCCAGTAGCAGCAGCAAACTTCAGTAGAGCTTCCTGGCCAGTATTCCTAGATGAGACTGAAATCAGCTGAGTTTTCAATGGCAGCAAAGGCAAGAGTTGCCAGCAGAAGCTTCTCCCAGGTTTTATTCAAAACTACCATGTAGATGTCATCACTTTCCCTTTTGTAAGCGTACTGTTCCATTTGGAAGTCCAGGTTAGTGCCACCTAAGTGGGTGCCCGCGGCAAGGAATTTGAGGACATCCTCTTCCTTCATTTGTAGGATATTGAGGGCTCCTGACATTGTGAGATTTCCTTTAAGTTATGCGGGAATCGAGAACAACACAGTATTGAATTCCTCACTGGGTAGTGCGGAAAGCCAAATTATTTACTTTTAAAACTTAAAATATGGTCAGCCTTTGTAACTTTTTGAATTAGGTAGTCAGGAATCGTGACCTAGCAAATCTTCAAAATATTTTGTATAATCTTTTGCATTCACTGAGTAAATCGGGGTGGGGGCCAATTTACCTTTTAGGAAGAGGACTGATATAATCAACTGGATACAAATATCTTTATTCATTAAAATCTTTGTATAATTCTATCACATTTAACTAATAGGCAAATATCCAAAGGACATTAGTATGGACAGGACCTTAGAAATATAACAACACTGTAACTTGATAGAACAAGTCATGTTTCTAGTTCTGGTGACCTTTATGCAAACTTCACTGCTTTTTCTATTCTGTAGAAAACCTGAAGTACTTTCAGAATATTGCACAAAATCTGTTAATGAAGTTTAGAAAAAAAATAAACTGTCTCCACTTTTTATAGCCTCAATTATTACATATTACATTAAAATATATTTTAGTGTGTACACTGGAAATGATACTTGCTAATGACTTTCATGGAGCTTCAACTGGTGCTGGAACTTTAAATAGAAAGTGTGAAACAACTGGTACATGTACTTGAGGATGAAATATTTAAATCAATAAGTTTAACAGATGTGTAAAATCTCTATACCTGAAGACCAGGTTTGGACTTCTATTTACTTGTAATTGAAATTTTCTTTGCAATTTAACACATTTTCCTTTATTTTAATGACATTTTGGAAATAGGACACTAAAGAACTAACTCAAGTGTCCTATAAGATGAGTAAAATAAATATCATAATATTTACTTTTATATTATGACATTATTTAAAGAATAACATTTTTAAAAATGGGATAAACTGAGTTTTTGCATACATAGATCCCCTTGCTCAGACTCTCACCAGTTCCAGATGCTCCAGGTGTTCTGGCTAATGGTTTACACCTGCAGTCTTCTTATCAAGCAAAGTCTTTAGCTAACTAGAGCCACATACTTTCCCACTTTCTATGGCAGTTGATGATTAATTAATGGAAGGGGGATTGGGAAGGAGAGTATTTAGAAATTAGAGGATGTAACGCTGATACAACTCATGCTCCTGAACTTCCTGGGTGATCATACTAAGTCTAGATGTCCAGTGAAACCAAATCCCTCTCACCTTTCCCCTCTGTAATATGCTTCCCTTCTGTACGTAACAAGTTTCTCAGGCGAGAGCTTTCTCATTCCATATTTTGCACTAATATCTCAACTTAGACTGTTTTCAGGGAACCTAGCAAACTATATATCATTCATGTAAATAACTTCTACTATTTAAACTTATTTCTTTTTTAAACGTAAAATAATTTAACACCAAAAATCATCTCACCAGTGTAAAAAGTACTACTCCCATTTTGTAGTACTACAAAACTACAGCTTTGTAAATTTGAGGAATTTTAAGTTGTTATAACTGGGAAATCCAAGAATCAAACTCAGATTAAGAAGGCCTCATGAACTCTACTCCTCCTAGAATTTGTTTCTGCACTATATCATATTTTCACCTGGGAAAAATTTAAATATCTCTTCTTGTATAGATTTTTTTAGTCGGATTAAAACTGATATCTATTTTATTTTCCAAACACTGATGTAATTTGTTTAAAATTAAAGTAAGATTGCATGAGTCATATAATTTCCATAAGAGTTTATTAGTGGACAAGCATGGATTCAATTAAAAAGGAAATAAACATCTGTATAATACCTTCATTTTATAGAAAGGGAATATTTTATAGAAGTTGGAAAATAGCAAAGAGGGAAAAGATCATGTCAGCACAATGTTACTGGTCATACACAACGCAATCTTATGTTTCATAGAGATTTCAACACAGGAAATGGGTATATTAGGAACTGCCTAATTCATAGGTTTTCCTGACTCACGCACAGAGGTTTCTTTGAAGGATTCTGAGGGGAAAACTATAAGCAGTGCTTTTATGCCAGCTTCAATAATGCATATTTCAAAGTCCAAACAGGTCAGCTATGTAACTGTTTACATAGTCAACATTTAGTGGGAAAATAATTGTCAACAGGTTCCACTTTTCTTGCCCAGAACAGCATGTAATCTTCCATTACAATCCTCATGGGTATATAACAAGGAAGGGAATATTTTAGTTTTACTTTCTTTCCTTCAATAATTTTAGGATTCTTAGTTTACTGTAATCTCCTCCTGCCCAAATTCCAGCCTATCCCTTGGAATAGGCTGTCACTTTAAAAGTGTTATATAATCCTGTTAAAATAATACTGTAGAGAAAGTCCAAGTGTTATCAGTCTTTGTTTATGTCAGTCAAATAGCTCTGTGGTTAGATGAGTGAAAAGTTAATGAAATGGACTCTGATACCCTGTAACATCAAACAATAACATTAAATATCATGGCATATAAAGTATTTTCCTAAATATCTGATTGCTATAATATCTAGTATAAATATATACATTTGTTAAACATATATTCTGCTTTAGAACAAAGCACTGCTCAAAGAATGAAAATTATTGAAAATGAACTTCCTTTAAGGCATTCTCTGATTGAGTGGGTTAGATGTTATTGATGAAGATATTATTTAGATAATTCTTATCTTTAACAGGGATCACTCCAGCAATACCAGGGTGGGGAAGAATCAGGCCTCATGGTGATGCCTGGGTAAGAATGTGTATCTGATGATTTAATGATGAGTCTCAATGATGCAGAGATGCTCAGTCTTAGTGGTGATGCCCAGGAGCCAGTAGTACCACACCTTATTCTGGGAAGATGCTAAATGTCAGGCATATAACTCAGGGCCTCATTGATGCCAAAGTCTAACCTTCATCTATTTGAGCTAGCCCATTGTTTATGATAAATTATTGTATAAAATATGGGACCAGAGCAGTAGGGCAGCAGTAGGGCTTTTACCTTGTGCATGGCTGACCCAGGAAGGACCTCAATTCAATCCCCAGCATTCCATATGGAGCAATTTCTGAGCACATAGCCATGAGTAACCCCTGAGCATCACTGGGTGTGGCCCAAACACCCTCCCCCAATTATTTTAAGTCAGTAGTAACCTGATTTAATAACATAATCAAATTTAATAACAAGAATAAATATTATTTCATGAAGGTTTATACATTGTCATTTATAACATACATAATCCGCATGTTTATACATGCTTATATATAACCATTGTTTTTTCAAGTTATCATGTTACAGGTACAATGGGCAAATTTTCTTTATAATGTAATTGTTTTAATTAATTTGCTCTTTTTTCTGCGTAAGTGGTTCTGGATACTGATGTCAGGTCTCATGCGTGCAAGGCATTCAATTTACAGTCCAGTCTCATCCCTAGATCATATATGTGAAAAAGCATGCTCTTCATATATATAAAACACTCACTCTAGTGCCTACTATATTTTATAATTAAACTTATTTAAAGGCTAAGATTATGGACTACCTCCATCTCATTTATAACTGTCTTCTTTTTGAAAAAATATAATAGCTGTTATACTGACTGTTCACGAGTAAAATTTTTGACATTATTGCCAGGGTGAGGTATTTATTAAGTATCTGTTTATAACAAGAGATTTGGTCTACATCTATAGAAGCTCAGATGAGAGGTAAGTCTCAGGGATGCAGGTAAGTATAAAAAAACTGAGCACTGGGCATGTTGAGTTTATAAAAACATAATTAATACATTGCTCATGAAAAAAGCAGTAATTTTCTTCTAAACGTTAAAAACTTCAATGAAGTTGACATTTTGTATTTTCTTGAAATTTTCTAAATTTTGTCAATAAAATAATATAATTATAGAAGGCGTTTGATATTTTGAGTGTGTGATATTTTTTGTGGAGCTAAGTCGTTCTACTGAAAAAATATTGACTTATAGAAATATGAAGGGAAAGAAAGAGAAATACATGTTTTAGAGAGAACTTGGGCTTTTCTAGAAAACTAAAAGTCTGAGGTGTTAGATCTTTAATTTTTATTGATACCATAATATAAAATCTTATTCATAGTTGAATTTTGGGATTACTGTGTTCCAGCATCAATTCCACCACCAGTGTGAACTTCCCTTCACCAGTGTCCCCAGGTTCCCTCTTAATTATTAGCACATGCCAGCCTGCTTCCTTCTCAGGCACATTTTAAAAGTTTGGCTATTGTCGGTTTGATATCCTGATTCTATTGTAGTGTGGTTTGGATATGTGGCTATGTCATTTCTTTACAATACTGATGTACCCATTCCCTTAATACCTACATTTCTGTCTGCTTAATTTTGTTCATACACTCCCTATTTTCCCCCTTTGTCCCATCTTCCTTCCTATATTTTTGGATCAAGGCTGCCAAGTTATCCTCCTTTTAACTACTTTGCTTTCCCTTGTCTAGTTATTTTATATACCATAAACAAGTGATGTTATACTATGTTTGTCCTTCTTCTTCTGGCTGACTTCACTTAACATGATATCCTCCAGTTCAGCAGCATAATTGGATCATTCCTTGCATGATGCTCCATATGCATATGCACCACATCTTCATAATCCACTTACCTGTGGTTGAAAACTAAGTTCATTCCATATCTTAGCTATTGTACTAAGTGCTGCCATGAATACTCATCTGAATATACTATTCTAAATGAATTGTTTTGTGTTCTGGGGATAGATACTCAGAAACAGAAATGCTGGTTTGTAATGCGGCTCAATTCTTACTTTACATGTATTTTTGCATCACTGAGACTCATCATGAAACCATCAGCTGCACAGTCATACCCAGGCATCACCATGAAGCCTGATTTTCCCCCACCCTAGTATTGCTAGAGTGATCCCTGTTTAAAGATAGGAGTTATCTAAATGATCTCTTCATCAATAACATTTACCCACTCAATCAGAGGATGCCTTAAAGAAAGTACATTTTCAATCATTTTTATTCTTTGAGCAGTGCCTTGTTTTAAAGAAATATATATGTTAATAAATATATAGTCATACAATTTGCATAAAATAACTATATATTCTTATAAAACCTTGTTTTCTCCCAAGAGAAAAGTACCATTCTAAAAACTCTATGTTCTAAGAAGAACAAATTTGAGACATAAATGGAAAAAACTGATTAAGTTTTGTAATTAGTTGACCATAGGGAATAAAAGGACACCCAAAACAAGATTGAATTATTCTTAATAGCATTAAAACTTAAAATCTTAAAAATAAAACAAAATGCTGCAAATGTAAGGTTATAAATCAAATCTTCTAATTTCTTTGCAACATTTGAAGAAAATTACTCAGGAAAATTGATACAGGCTTAGTCCTTCAAGCCTTATTAGACCATGCAGGTCAATTATGTCAGCTCTAAAACTGTATCATAACTTCTCTAGCACACATTTTCAATAATGTGAGGAGAAAAAAAGAATAAATATGCATCTGGGTTAAAGTTCTCTGTTTCTATCACAGGACACATTATTTAGAGCAATTCTAATGCTTAGGAAATTGTCATTTCCCATATAGAGTTAAGACCTCATAAAATGTGCATCTAATTTCTGCTGGAAGCAAATTGACATAGATTGAATCTCATGAATATTTCATAATTTATAAGACTTGATTTTAAAGTCTGTCCATTTAGTAAATAGATTTTAAGTAAATGCATGATATTAATAATTGGATCTTTCAAAAATATGATGCATTCCATTGTAAATTGTTTGCATTAAAACTATTTAAAATGCTAAAACAAGATAAAGAAAAAAATTAGGTCTTAAATGTTACCCTTAAATAGTGATATGTATTCTTCTGATTCTAGCAATATTACAATGTCAGATGCTTAAATATATGACCACACATTATTTTCAGATTTAGCATAATATGCATCAGATAATAGTCCAGCTACCAAATCAGTGTACATCCAACTAGTATTAAATGCTAACTGTTTAGCTTATTCTAAATGTTTTAAAATTTTCAGAAAAAATTGTTATAATGACATAATTGAAGATGATGTGAAGCAATGTTTCTCAACCAAGGACTTTATGGATTCTCTGAACCCTTCTGATATTCACAGGGAGACATAAGTGGAAGTCACTTAAATAGCGTAACCATGCCTGATTCTATGGGGCTCAATCAGTACAATAGGGATACAGAGTAAAGAAATAAAAGACCACAGTTTAAAAAAATGGACAAACAATGATTTGTAGCAACAATATAGAAAAAAATACCATACGACAGAAGTATTTCACATACCCAGAAAAATCTACTAATTTTTCCAAATCTAGATTCATGCATGTTTCTTGGACCCTGTGTTCAATTTGCCACTTAAGAAACACCAGATTTTACAAATAATTTTCTGTTGTTCTAAATTTTTTAGCACATGGATATCTTTATTTTTCTTATTACTATTTCAATATGAATATGTCATTTTAAACCCTAGATTTGGAATATTTAAAATTTACAGAAGAGTTATCATGGTTATTACATATCTTCTGTACACACTGTGCATATATAAATCAAATGTACCTATTGTGTGTATATAAATATTTATCTGTATTGTATGTACATGAATATATAAATATACATGTAAACCATGTATACATATTAAACACAAACATATTAACAAATCATAAAAACAATATTTATTCTACATGTCAATACCTTTAAATATTTGATATATATTTTAATCGGGAATATTGTCTTTCTACGTGGTTCAAGAATATATCTCTCCTATGTTTTAAACATGTATCCAGAGGTTGAATTGCATGGTAGACTACAGGGCTTTATTCTAGATTATAGACTTACAGAATTTATTGTACCACTTCGGATACTTCTAGAGATTTAAATGAGAATACTTATTTTTAAGATACATTCCTACAGAATAAAAACAAAAAATAGTATATACTTTTGGAATTATTTTGCAGAGATAATATTAAGTGTTACCTTATTAATATTAACAGATCTATATCTGTTGGCAAAATGTACTCACGCTCACTTTTCCAATGTTGTTATCTTCTTCTCTTGCTGCCAAAGCCTTCAGAAAATTGTCTTTCAGTGTTTTACCAGCACTTGCTAATACCCTAAAAAAAGGAGATTTTTGTTACAGTATATTAGAAAATAATAATTCTTTAGAATCCAACAATCATACTTGTATATTCTGACAATTTTTATAACATAAAAACAAATTATCAGAGGCCAGAGCAATGATACATTTGCCTTGCACTCAAGTTTGATCCTTGGTATCCCATATTGTCCCCTGAGCTTTCTGAGACCACTGAGACAGGAGGAACCCCTGAGTGCCACTGGTTGTGACCCAAAATTTTAAAATGCACCTATTATACATAATCCTTGTAAATAAAACAGAATTATTGTAGTCCATTGTATTCATCAATTTACTTTCAAGCAATTAGAGTATATTTCAAACAACTGAAATTAACTAAATACATACTGTGTATTTTCACCTTAAAACTCTTGCCAGATAATTTCATTTACATAAAATTTTATTTTATTTTTCTCACCCTTACTCCCAAATTTTACTTTTTATCATAATATACAAATTCAATATATGTATATATTTGGAGGTTTGGTTTGGACCACACCCAGCGGTACTCAAAATTTACTCCTGGTTTTGTACACGTATACTTATAAACTTAAGTAACTGGATTCAAACTGAGATCATCCAGCACAAACCAAGTCCCTTAACCCATATTTTATCTCTCAGTGCCTAAATAAGTCCCTCACTATGATAACTTTGGAGGAATGCAAAATCATGTTCAGGGTATAGGAAGGGAATTTTCTGCAATGCTCTATTGTTTGTCAGCTAAAAATAAAATATTGTATTATAACATGAGAATTTAATAGAGTTAAAACTGTATTGAACAAAAACATTCAAACTCAGTAACATCAACAATAGAATTAACTAAGACCATAACCCTGTGATAATCAGGGGCCTCAAAGTAGATATCCAGTGGTTCTTGGGAAATAATGTGATGACAGAAATTTAACACTGGTACTTGTACATGCAAAGTAAGTACCACAGATTTCTAGTTCTCCATGGCCATAAAATAGTGGGGGTTTTTTTGCTTGTTTTCAAAAAGAACATGGAGGTTACAGATATAATAGAGGGGTTAAAATTCATAATATGGGAGTGTGTGTAAGAAGACTATGGCTCTGAAGCAAAAACCTGAGCTGGGAACAATGGGAAGTTAAAGACACAGGAAGCCTTTAACCAATCATTAAGTGAACTCAAGAAGAGAAGAGATACTCTTCTTCACTTATGATCAAGAATTTCTCCTAGCCAATGAGCTCCATTATGACACATAAAAATATACCACCACACTGCAAAGGTCACAATAGAAAAGCAATGCAGAACCCCACAATTTTTAGTGAATGAAGATGGTAGTTCTGAAGACCCACCTAGTATGAACTATCTATTTTATCTTTAAAGAAAATGCTGAAGATATTCAAAGAACTCAAATCATGGAATGACCAGCCACTAATATTCAAGAAAATATGAGATTAGAAAATGATAAAACTTTAAACAGATAAAACAGGTCTAAAATACTTGGTAAGTGAAACAAAAAACTCATTGGAAGGCCTCACCAGCAGAGTAACAATTGAGGACAGAATAAGTGATCTGGAAGATGACTACATAAAAACTCCATACAACAGAAAAATTGGAAAAAAAGTTTTAAAATAAATGAACAGAAGATGGAAAAATCTTCAAAAGAAGTGAAAAGGCGACAATAATGATGAAGAGTGTATAGTGACTCATCACAATGGTGATGAATTAAACAGAAAATACATAAGAATTACTGGGGTACAGAGATCCAAGTAAAAACCCATTTGAAGTTAAAACCATCATAGCTGAGAAGTTCCCAGAATTAAGGAATGCATGTACGCACAACAGATGATTGAAGAGTACCAGCTAAAAAAGTCCCAAGTAAAATTACCCCAAGACAATCTTTGTCACAATGATGAAAACCATAGATAGAATACTGAAAGATCAAAAAGGGAAACTACATATAAAGAAGGAAACTTAAGATTTAGAACAGATTTTATCATAAGCAATCTTTCAGGTCCAAAAGGCAATTGTGGGAAATAGTGAGAAAACTACGAATACTCTACCCAGTTAGATTTCATTCAGGTTTGAAAAAGGAAACTTGACAGAGAAACAATAGCTCAGAAATTTTAAAGACTTAAAATTCAACCTTAAAAATGGGAGCAGTCTAATTTAAGGTAGGAAAAAGCTCTCAAACAAAATTCTACCTAAAGATGGCACAAAGTACCATAACATTCATTTATCTTGATATTAATGGAAATGTACCAATTTAAGAGAATAAGAAAATGGTTCAGAAAATGCAATTCAATCCTTTTCTGTGTACAGGAAACACACTCAAGTCAAAGATTGACGACAACCCTACAAGTAAACAAACTGTTTAAAGACAGTTGCCGTAATAATAAAGAAGAGAGTGACTTTAGGATTAAAAAAGATAGAAAGAAACATAGAGGGTCATTTATAAATTATCAAGTGATATACATTGGGAATAAATCACAATCCAAGATATATATGCACCCAATAAGGGACTAATAAAATCCTTTAAAAACATTGGCTAATTGACTTGAAGAAAGACATTACAGTAATAGTCTGAGACTACAGCAGTCTTGTTCTATTTTTCCTTCAAAATTAGTATATCCTTGTTGAGTTTAGCCTGGTTTATCTATTAAGGGGTGACAGAGCTTTGTTGTAGTCCCCACTATTACTGTGATGTTTTTCTTCAAGTAAATTATATATAAGACTTTTCAAAAGCTTAATACTCATTATTTTTCAGTGCACAGAGACATTACCTATGACAGGTCACATGCTAGGCCATAAATATACCTTCATAAAATTAAGAGGATAGAAATTTTATCAACTATCTTCTCAAACTATCATTCACTGAAAATAGAAGTGACTTATAGCAGATGGAAAACGAACTTTAATACCTAGAAATTAAACAGCTCATAACTGGACAAGTCACAGAAGAAATCTCAGAGGGAATCAAAAAGTTCCTAAAAACAAATAAGACACAGCAAATACAGTATTGGAAGAAAAATCATAGCTTTCCAAGCACTTATCAGAAGGAAAAAAGGCCTGCATATATAACTTAATGGCAAAGATTAAGAAATTGGCAAATGACCAACACATGGAGTAAGCTGAAAGCAGGCAGGATGAAGAAAATAATTAAACCTAGCACAAAAATTAGAAACTTGGTATGCAAAATAATACAAAATAGGCTTTTCTGCCCAAGACAGCCAAGAAGATGCTATCAAACATAATCTCCAGGGCCCAAACTGGGTAAGGGCCCCACCCAATAAGGTGTGTACTGATCCCTGCCTTGTGATTGGGCACAAGAGAGACATTATAAAAGACCGCTGCCTTGCTCTCTGTTTTCTTTTCCGCCCAAGACAGATAAGAAGACACTACTGAACATAATCTCCAGGGCTCAGACTCAGTAAGGGCCCCACGCAATAAGGTGAAGCCAGAGGAGTTCAGTTGCAGAGTGAACATCTTCTAACCCCAGCACCGCACATAGTAAAAACCACTATAAAAGTGTTGCAATGGGAAACAATGCATTAACACACCAAGCATTAAGAAATGAAGATGGACTGAGGGTGGAGAGTTTTAATATGGCGGGAGGTCTGTATGGGATTGAGGGGTGAAGGGATAGTTGGATTTCCAAAGGGGGAAAAGGGGAAGGTATATGGAAGGGGTGGGAAGGGAGAAAAGAGAAAATACTTTAGAAGGAAAGGGAGAAGAGAAAAGGAAAAAAGTAAAGAGAAGAGTAGAAAAGAGAGAGAAAAAGAAAAAGAAAAAAAAAGAAGAGAAGAAAAAAAAAGAAGATAGAAAATAAAAAAGAAAGTAGTGAGAAGAGAGGAGAGAATAGCAGGGGAATGCTAGTTTGCCTGAATTTGTTCACAGAATAGAGCGTGTAGTTTAAGTCTGTACGTCTCAGTTACTGCTTTGGTGGTCTGACTGGTCACGTGCTTCAGTTCCTAAAAGAAGGTGTAACCTAGAGATAAAATGTATGTTAAAGAGTTTTCTTGGGTCCACCCTCAGTCCTTAATCTATTAGGCATCAAGATTGACCTCCTACCCCAACGAACCATTACCCAGCACCCAGTCGAGAGGACACCCAGTCAAACCCACACCTCGTCTCCTGCAAGAAAAGGCAGCCAACTCCCCTGCGGATCCATGCTGCGCGGCCCTCCCCACCAACTCCCCCTAACGTGGACTGTTACCTGAAACCGGACTTAGGTCTAAAAATATCCTCAATGCAAGAACCCTTCCAGGACCTCCCTGCCACAAATCTTTTGCCACTCTGAAGAAGATCTGGGGATGGGATGGAAAGATGCCTGGGGACCCACACACCACAAGAAAAACTCAAAAGACAATGGGAAAACCTGTATTTCCAACATAAGCATAAGAACTGTATCACACCACCTCTTTACCTGCTTTTCCCCAAATGTAAGATAGTCATATGCATCACTTTGGCCCTTTAAACACTTTGCTACCTCATTTAAAAAAAAATAATCTGGCCTACATATACATATGTAAGCACATACATTTTTGATACCTATTTTTTTTCTATTTATTATTTTTTCATCTTTTTTTTGGGTATGTAACCTGTTTCTGTTTTCCCCTTTTGACCACCCCCAAATGCACCAACAATATAAGGTAGCACCATTTCCCCCTGCAAAGGCACACTAAAATAAAGGGGAATTCTTACACAAATATATATATATATATATATATATATATATATATATATATATATATATATATATATATATATATATATATATATATATATATATATATATATATATATATACATATATATTAAAAAAAAAGAGAGCTCTTATCTATTAGAGATAGGAACTCATAGTTGTTTACAATAGAGGGATATCTCCTACCTTGAAAATATGTCATGTGGAATTAACTTAGACCTCAGGTGTTTAGATACCATCAATCCAGCCTTGAACCCTGGATCCCAGACACAGGAACGGCACAGTTCTTCACAACTGCTACAGGAAACAAATCCCACCCGGGACAGCCGCAATACTGCGAGGTCACCAACAAATGCCAGCTCTAATATGACATCCTGACAACGGAAAAAAAAATGGGAACAACTTGACCTAAGTGAAGGTTATCCTACCTTTCTAGCTAACGACAAGACAAAATCAGAAGACTTGTCACCCTTTGGAAGGCACAAAAGCCAACATTTCGAGTTACAGATGACTGCTGCTAGAACCATGACCAGACTGTATACAGCCTGGGACCAATAAAAAAGCCCTAACCTAGGGTTTGAACTACGATCTGCACAATGAACATGATCCCCAGTTTCAAAGGTCTGGCAGAGACCATTGTAACGGAATGGGGCTTCTGGAAGCACAAAGAAAGACACTGTCCTAGGTGCCATCCTAGCTTCAGTGCAAAGACCAAGATCACCAACCACAGAAGATGAATTAAAATGACACTGATGGAACAGAACTTCTAGAACCACAAAGACTGACTTCATCATAACTCCCACCGCAGGATCTGTGCAGATACTGAGATCCCTAGTCACAGAGGCCTGATAGTATCACCCAGGACAGAGCAGAGGTCTTACACACACCACAAAAGCACCACCAGGAGAGTAAATGATCCTGAACAGAGTCTATAGTTGATCCCATGACAATACACTCCAAGGGCGGAGAAACCCCATATCTCTTAGGCCAAGTGAATTCCTTTTCGAATGACCCCAATATTTACTGTGCCTGGGCAGGAGGGAAAAAAAAAGCACAAATCATTATTTTTTTATATATATTATTTTATTTTCATTTATTATTATTATTTTTATTTACCCATCTATTTTTGGTCAATTTCTCTGTTTGGGTGTGATAATTGAAGTTGTCCCCAGTTATACTTATTCTTTCTCTTCCTTTCTGTTCTTCCTTTGTATGCTATGCCATGTTTCCTATATCAAGACCATGACATTTGTTTGTTTGTTTGTTTGTTTGCTTGTTTTGTTTTGTTTTGTGTTTGTTTTGGTGGGTTTTTATTTTTTTTGTTTTTTTTGTTTGTTTTGTTTTGTTTTTTTTTTTTTTTGGTGCTTGCGCTTATTGTTGGAGTCCTCACGGGATATTTGACACTTCTTTTTGTACTGGTGGAATGTTTCACCTTTTTTCTCTCCTTCATTTCTCAAACCGATGTTGAGAGCCTCTGGAAGAATTCCACTTATTTTCGGCGTATTAGACTTTTACCCCAGTTTATTACTTTTCTCTCCTTTAAACAAAACCACGTAACTTGAACTAGCTAGTCCTGCCCCCCCAATTAGAGGGGGAAACAAGGGAGACACCAGGACCAAATAGGTGCAAGACTACTATGCAGTAGGCTAGATACAGAGGAGACCACACATCCTAGCTACCCTGGGGGTGAGGGAAGAGGATATGGGTGGTAGGACAAAAACGGAGGTGTAGGGAGGACAATTGGGTGATGGGAATTCCCCCTGATTTTATGTAAATATGTACCTAAAATATCATTGTCAACAATATGTAAGCCACTATGATAAAAAATAAATAAAAAATAAAAATATAAAAAAAAAATCACTCCTAACTGGCTAAGGGGACTATATGGGATGCCAGGGATCAAACTTGGTTCAAACGCCCTACCCACTGTTATATCACTCTAGAACTTTTTAAAATCTTCCTTGAAATTTGTCATGTTTAATTCTATCATTTAGCAAATAAGTCTCTTTCCTTGGTTTTATGCTATATGTAAACTTTTCAAGTCTGATTTTTGGCTTTAGACAGAGTTGGTAGAGAGGCAGTGTAAATGAATGTAAATAAGTTTGAGTTCTAAAGTCAAACAGCTTGAAATAAATCTTGGCTCTGTATTTACTGATTATCTATTTTTGAGGGGTGATTTTTATTTTTCTCACCCTAATTCTACAATGTTACAATGAAAGATAAACAGTACAAACTTCACAGGGTTTTGTAAATATTTAGTATGTAAAATGCTTAAAGTTATCGACTGAGTAAGGACTCAATACATATTGTCTGTTATTACTAATTAAGCATGTTGACAGAGTTGGGACACAAGCAAACTTTGGAAGTTATAGACCAAAACACTGTATGGAGTCATTTCATCAATCAACAATCTACCCACATGTCTTGTTATCCAAGTGTTTATGTTACACATAAGGTTATCATAAGATGTTATCCCCCCACCCGCGCGGTGGTGCTAGAGGTAAGGTGCCTGCCTTGCCAGTGCTAGCCTAGGATGGACCTCGGTTTGATCCCCAGGTGTCCCATATAGTCCCCTAAGCCAGGAGCAACTTCTGAGCGCATAGCCAGGGAGTAACACCTGAGCATTACCGGGTGTGCCCCCACCCCAAAAAAAAAGATGTTACCCTCATCTCTCGTTTTTCCTGTGTAACCTTACCTGATGGTAAGATCTGCCCAGATCTGGGAGGAGTCCTTGGTAGGTAACAAAAGGATTGCCTTAGGGGCAGGAAGGGAATTGATTCAAGGATTCATGGGAGATAGGAAGAAGCAGCAGAAGGAGAGATGGCAGAAAGAAGTTGAGTTGAAAGGGCTGATTATGGATCCAGTGTAAAAGGTTTTAAAGCTTAGAAGCCACATGTGGTGGATAGGGCCTGGATAAAGCTGATGTCTCTTAAAACCTGACTGTCTATGGATCATTTCCTTGTGGATATCCTGAACCCTCAGACCCGCCAGCTGGAGGGAATTGGAGGAGCATGGTCCGGGCTAGCAGAGAAAGTCCTCTCCATCCATCTCACCATCATCCAGCCCTATCCAGAACCCCATAATTAACATCTTATTCTACAATAAGACTTTGTAAAAATGCCTTACAATTGTCAAAATAAATGTTTCTTACAGTTACTTTTCATATTAAAAAAAAAAAAAGAAATGAAGATGGCCTGAAAAGCTTCTCAGAGGAGTTAGAGTATTAATATGGAGGATGCTCAAAAACTCAAAGCAAGCATAGATAGAGTTGAACAGACTATGATGATAGAACTCAGAAAACTCCAAACTCAAACAACAGATCTGAAAATCTGTAGATGAAATGAAAATCTCAATGGAAAGCCTTTTCAAGGGGGTAACAGCAGCTGAGGACGGAGTCAGTGAGCCAGAGGGTGAGATGCAGATCATCTCCTAAAAGCAGAAGAGCTTGGAAAAGAACCTTAAAGCAAATGATCAGACAATGAATAAACTACTCAAAAAATGTGAACAGATGAAAATAAAAGTCTGATAAACTCAACAGAAACAACATAGAAGTCCCTGTAGTTCCAGAGACTTAGGAAGAGAACATTAAGAAGAATTGGAGGAAGTATGAGAAGAAAAGAAAAAAGGAGTAAGAAGAAGAGGAGGAAGAATAAGAAGAGGAAGAGGAAGAAGAAAAAAATGGAAGAAAAGGAAGATAAAAGCAGAGGAGGAAGAATAAAAGAAAAATAGAAGGAAATAAAAAGAAGAAAAAGAAGACAAGAAAAAAGGAAGAAGGAAGAAGAAAATTAAGAAGATGAGGAGAAAGAAAAAGAAGAGGAAGAAGTAGAGGAGGTGGAGGAAGAGGAGGAAGCAGAAAAGAAGAAGAAAAGGGAAAGGGACTGAAGATTTATTTTTAATTTATTTTCTTATAATAGTGTCTGTTTAAGTACCATGATTATAAACATGTATGTAGTTGGGTTTCAGTTAAAAAATAAAAAAAGTAAAATATAATACAAAATATCAATAAGAGAAAAATTAACAAGATCTATAAACATTAGCAAGACTCACAAGAAAAATCAAAGGGGTATGACAACAGACATGAAAAAATTCAAAGGGTTATCAGAGATTATTTTGAGGCATTTTATGCCACAAAACAAAAGAACCAGAAATAAATAAATTATTGGTCTCCTTGAACCTCCCATAGTAGAGATAATATTGTTTGAAGTACCTGAACAGACCTGTCACTATCAAAATGAAATTCAATTGAAAATGGTAAATTGTAATGAAAATCAAAAGGCTTCCTAGAAACAAAAGCCTAGGCCCAAATGTATTCACTTCTTAATTATTTCTAACTTTTCAAGAAAACTTATTACCAATCCTTTTCAGACTTTTGCAGGAAATGGAAGAAACATTTCCTATTGAGTTTCCATTAAGTTAAACAGTTTCTATTAAGTTCCTCAACAGTTTCTATTAAGCTATCATCACCCCTAATACAAAAAGCAAACAGAAAAATAGAGAATCATAAGTCAATATCTTTGTTAAATACAGATGCAAATATCCGGAACAAAATACTAGCAAATATAATCCAACAATTCATCAAGAAGATTGTACATCATGACCAAGAATAATTTATCCAAGAGATTCAACAATGGTATAACATACACAAATCAATCAATATAATACATCATATCAACAAGAGAAAATAAAATCATATGATTATATCAATTGGTGTAGAGTGCATTTGAAAAGGCACAACATCAATTCATGATAAAAAACTCTCAACAGAAAATTTAAAGAATGTTTAATATTGTCAAAGCTATTTACTGCATGACAAATATAATATTTAACGTGGAAAAATACTAAAAGCCTCTTCTTTAAGATCTGGTACAAGAGGCCAGAGCAGTGGTGCAGGCGGTAGGCTGTTTGCCTTGCATGTGCTACCCTAGGATGGACTATGGTTTGATCCCCCAGCATCCCATATGTTCCCCCAGCCAGGGGAGATTTCTGAGTGCATAGCCAGAAGTAACCCCTGAGCATCACTGGATGTAGCCCAAAAAACAAACAAACAAAAAAAGATCTGGTACAAGACAATGTTACCCATTCTCACTACTTCTATTCAATACTGGAATTATTTGCCATAGCAATTAGACAAGAAAAAGACACGAAAAGCATCCAGAACCTGTTGGCCATTTGTTGGACCTCCTCAAAGAGATTTCTCTTCATTTTCTCTTCTCATTTTTAGGTAGCATTTTTAGATTTGGGGAGCTTAATTTTTTGATTAGTTTAAATATGCTAGATATCAACTATTTATATGATGTGTTTAGTAAAACTATTTTCCCCAACTCAGCTGTTTCAGTGTTAGCCCATGTTTCTTTTGCATGCAGAAACTTTTTTGTTTGATTTAGTCCCATATGTTTTGTCTGGATTCTGTAGACATTGTCATTGTAAACACAGTTTTGAAAACTTTTGTTAGATGAAGGTCTTAAGAGTGTTTGCCTATTTTTCATTCATTATACAATGTAGATTAATGTCTAAATATCAAGGACTTTGACCCACTTTTAGATGAATTCTATGTAAATTATGAGATTGAATCTAGCTTTAATTTCTTACACATGGTAATCTAATAGTCCCAACAACATTTGTTGAGGAGGCTGTCTTTATTCCAGTTCATGTTGTTAGCTACTTTGTCAAAAATTATTTGATCATACATTCTGCTGTTTGTTATTAAATATTCTATTATTCTTACCATTGGACTCAAAATCTCTCTTGGTTCCAATATCATGCTGTTGTGATCACTTGTATAGATACAAGTTAGCTAATGAGATGATGCCTCCTAGATATCTGTTTTCCAATATGGTTTTGGAAATTCAAGGTCATTTATGATTTCACACAAAGTTTGTCTTAAATATTCTAAGAATGTTGTCCAAATTTAGAAAGGAATTTTTTATATCTATATAGAAGTATGTAAAATAAACATTTTGATAACATTGATTTGTCCAATCTATGAAAACGGAATGTTTTTCTATTTTTGGTTCTTACTCAGTTTTTTCTTAAGGGGCCAGAGCGATAACAGAGTGAGTAGGACGTTTGCCTTGCATGCAACCAACCCAGGTTTGATCCCTGACATCAAATATGGTCACGCAATTCTGCCAGTAGAGATTTCTGAGTCAGGAGTAACTTCTAGTGCCACCTAGTGTGGCACAAATAGAAACAAAGCCAATCTTTTTCTTAAGTATTTTCAAAATTTTCCTAGTATAGGTTTTTCACCTCTTTTAAGTTAACTCGTAGGTACTTAACACAATTCTAGACACTATTTTAAATGGTCAGATTCTTTGACCTCTCCTAATTCATTACTTGTAAAAAGTAATGTGATCAATTTTTGTAGTCAGCCAAACATCTGTCTTGGTCTGTTGATTTTAGGAATTTTTCATGGACCCCTTATCGTTTTCCATGTATATGTCATCTGTTTAATGCCATCTACAAACAGACATAGTTTTACTTCTTTTTTTTCCAATTTGGATCTCATTGATTGCCTTCTCTTGCTTGATTGCTGTTGCTAGGAGTTCTAATACTATGTTGAAGAAGATTGGAGACAATAAATATCCTTGCCTTGTGCCTGAAGTCAATGGAAATGTTTTTAGTTTTTCATCATAAAGAATAATATTGAGAGAGGCACGGCTGGGCTCAGAACACTCCGCATGCCAGGATTTCTGGGTGTGTTTGACTGGTAGATTAAAGGCTCTGGGCAGGACAGCTAGCCACTTAGTCCAGGGGACCAAGATCCTTCCCCCACACCAGGTGGGTCTTCAGGGCCACGCCTAGTTAATTGGGCCCTGGGGGGAGGGGGTGAGAAATTCCTCCCTATGCATCCAAAAACTACAGAACTTCATGTATTAAGAGTATTCCTTATTCTTATGTTATGTTTTGCATATCCAGAATATTCATTTTGTATTTTTCCCTTTCCCACACCCCTACAAAGCTCTTTTTTACTCCTTAACTCTCTAACCCTCCAAACGTCACTAACTTACATTACTCTTTTTAACTTCAGTATTGTACAATCCTAAACACAGACCAAAGCCATGCATTGTGTGTTACAACCCCAAACTGTTTCAAGATACATAAAATGGACACGTATTTCTTTAGAATATTTTGTGTTTTTTCTCTGACAGCTATAATTCTTACTAAATGTTGTCTTATACAGTCACAATTCTAACCACTTTTTATCTTATCTTTTTGATCTGTTTAACAAGGAATTTTGGTGAAAGAGTCCCCCAGTTTAATGCTTATGATTGAACCATATCATGGGAATCGAACCATATCATGGGAATCGTTGGAATTGTTCTTATGGCCCCCATATGCACCAATAACACCACGTGGCATTGCTCCTTTTTTGCATAGGCACATTAAAATGGGAAAATACTATACATACAAATAAGATCCTATCTAATAGAGATTGGAACACACAAATCTTGTAGTGCAAAGGGACCTTACACCCTGAATATTGACATAACGACCTGACACAGACCTCAGAAGAAAGGGCATTTTCCATTCACCCCTGAACCAGGGAAGCCATCCACGAAACATCCAGGCTGGTCTATAACATCACCTGGAAGCAATCCTCTACCTCTCTTGTTATTGTTAGTTTCATAGAAGATGTTAGGGAAAAATCACTGCTCAGACATCGACCTGCCAAAAGAGACTTCTCTTAACACTGAGAAGACTTAACAACGACCTGCTTACAGGAGAGGGCTCAATGCATTGCCCTTTGATTGTGAGGTGAAACGAGAGGACACTCCACATCCTGACTTCAATGTAGGATATGCAGATTCCAGAATCTTTAATACAGAAACATGATACCAACAACAGAGACTGTGTGAAAAATAAAAGTGTGTTGGCACTACAGACAATGTCTTGGATTGGACGATCTAGCTTGCCTGGAGCCTAGAGTTGGTCTTGTGCCAGGAACCTTCAGGGGTCGGGTCTCTTTGTATTTAGGCCAAGGTTATTTCTTTCCATGTCCCTCATATTTTGGTGGGCCTATGCAAACAACAATTGCCACTCTAACACCATTTTTACTGTGTTCCTTTGACTCTAATCCTTAAAAAGAACCCACTTAAAATTTGAGGTTAACTTAAGCTAATATGCATGTATATGGAAATGTAAAAAAATACTATGCCTGTAATGTTTAAGAAGTTACGTAAGTTTTATGGCTTTAGATTGCCTTGTGTGCTGTTAAGAAATATAATGTGTTACAATCTGGGGACTTGAGGGACAAAGTAATTGTACATAGATTTTGTCTTATTTATCTTAATGTTCTTTGTCTGAAATTTCAAAGTTAAGATATCAGCAAGGGGATTTCTGAGACTTACGTTATGGGTGATTGTCCTTCCACTGTAACTTTACCTGGTCCTCTTTCTTTGCATCCTTCTTCTCATAATTAAAAAAAATAAAAAATAAAAAAGAATAATATTGAATACAAACTTTTTATAAACAGCTGTTATTATTTTGAGGAAGGTTCCTTCCATGACTATTTTTCCAAGGCTTTTAATTTTGAATAAATGTTGCATCTTTTGAAGGTTTCTTTTCATCAATTTATGTAATAATATGATTTTTGTCTTTCCTTTTATTGAGGTTGTGTTTGACATTAATTGATTTGCATATCTCGAACCATCCTTGCATACACATGATGATTGGGCAGGATTACAATGTTCTGATATGTTGTAGTTTTCTGTTTGCTAAGATTTTGTTGAGGATTTTTGCATCAATGTATTCATTAATTTGGTTTGTATTTTTCTCTTGTTATTGTTAGTTTCATAGAAGATGTTAGGGAAGAATCATAATTCTTCAATATTTTGGAAGAAAAGGTTCAGTGGCAGTAATTATCTAAATGTTTGAATAAAACTCAACTTTAAAACATTCTGGACCTGGAATTTTGTTCTTGGAATACTCTATACTGCTGATTCCTTTTCTTACTTGCAATTAGCCTATTTATGCGATTTACTTCTGCCTCATTCATTTTTGGGAGATTTCATTTTTCTAGAAATCTGTTCACTTCTGCTATGCTTTCTAGCTTAAAAGAGTAAAGTTGTTCCTAGTAAGCTCTCATAATGCCTTGGATTTCCGTTGGTTCATTGCAATTTTCCCCGTTCATATCTGATATTTTTTTTCATTGGTTATGTTTTGGGGTCACACCTGGCAAAATTTAGTGTTACTCCTGGATATGCACTCAGAAATTACTACTGACAGACTCGGAGGATCATTTGGGATACTGGGGATCTAATCTGTGTTGCTGTATGCAATACAAACACCCTAACACCTGTGCTAGCACTCTGGCTCCTATTTGAGCATTTTCTCTTTTCTTCCTTGTACTAACAAATGTTTTTTATCGATCTATCTTTCTATTTGTTTATCTATCGATATATCTATCTGATTATTATTTTGGAAAACAAGATCCTGGTTTTATTGATTCATTGAATTATTTTCTTGGTTTCTGTTGCATTGATTTCTGCTCTGGTGTTTTTTCTTCCCTTCTACTTGTGTTTGATTTATTTGTTGTTAGTTATTCAGATATATATAAGGTCTGTCTTTAGGTTACTGATTTTATTTTTTTCTTTCTATATGAATGCCTATGTTGCTAGCTATTAGTTTCCTCCTAACTATTTCTTTTGTCTGACCCGTAGATTTTGGTAACTTGTTTTGAATGATATTTTTTAAAAGCAATCCTTAAATTTCTTCCTTGATTTTGTCTTTGACCAGTTTTTGGTAAGCACCATTTTGTTCAATTTCCAGGTGTCAGAGTTTATCTACATATTTTTATGATCAATTTCTAGTTTTGTGGCAATGTGGTTTGATCAGATGCGTGGTATTATTGGAAGAGAATATGTATAAGTTAGTCTAATGTCCTAAATTATGGTGTATTCTGGAGAATGTTCTGTGTGTACTAGAGAAGAAGATGTATTCAAACTTTGAGGGTGGAAAACCCTATATAAATGAATTAGTCTCAGGTCTTCTAGCTTCTCATTTCGACTTCTTATGTCCTTACTAATATTCTGCATAGTGGATCTATCCAGTGAGAGTGGTGTGTTGAAATCTCACAGGGATATATCTTGTCTTCATGCATGAGTTTCTCTAAGTTTGTGAGAATAATCCTTATAAACTTTGCTGACTCAACATGTGGTAAGTATATGCTTATTAAGGTTAGTATTTTTTGGTCTATAGTTTCATAGATCAATAACATGTTCATCCTCCTGTCTAATTATTATTTTTAGGTAAAATACAATTTGTTCTGATCAAAGTATAGTTGTCCTAAAAATTTTTGTGTTGTTTTCAATGGCTTATACAATTGTTTTTCATTCCTTTATTTGAGTCTGTGTCTATTTTATATGTGTTTTTATATGTGTTTCCTGTAAGCAGGATATGAATGTGTTTTGATTTCTGATCAATTGTGCCACTTTGTGCCTCTTACTGGGAGAGATTAGTTCATTGATTTTCAAGGATACTACTGACATAAAGGGCTGTTATGCCATTTTACTGTATGGGGTTCTTGTTTCTACAACTGATTATTTTTTCTATGTAAGTGACTTTTCAGTGCTTCATTTAGAGCTGGTTTGATAATTTCAAATTTCACCAGTTCTTTTTTGCCTAATAATAAATTTATATCTCCCTCCCATTTAAATCAGGTATTTGCTTATGGGGACTCTAGACTGAAAATTTCTTTCATTTAGTAATTTGAGTATGTCATTCCATTTATTCTTGCTTGTACCATTTCATATCTGTTGGGATTTTTATTAATTATTTTATATAAATACTATGTTTAAAAGATTGTTCATAATACAATTGTTTTTTCACAGATACAAAGTTATTTATATTTAAGTTTCAGTGTAAAACCCCATTCACGAATGCACATTTTCCACTGAAAATGTCCTTAGCTTTCCTCTCGTCCTCTCCCTATCTATGGAATTTTCTTCTCTGTCTCTCTGTCTCTGTCTCTCTCTCTCTCACACTCACTTTCTCTCTCTCTCACACATGCACACATACTTTCTTCCCTTGATTTTAGAACTATGGTTTGTAGTATTGTTACTGAGGAGTATCATGCATATTTGTTTGTCTCCTTTCAGCACCCAATTCTTGTCCAGAATGATCTTTTCCTACTATTATTGTCATAATCATGCCATCATCACCTTAACTTCCTTTTCTATTACTTGTGGGAAGCTTCATACCATGAATTGGTCCTCTTCACTCTCATCTCTATTGTCTCTGGCTATTATTACCATATCCCACAAGTGAGTGGATTTTTTATATTCCACACATGAGCATTTATATCTATTACTCTCTCTCTCTGACTCAAAGTAATACTCTCTATGACCTTCCATGTATAAGATAAATATATTACCTCATTTTATTAACAGCTGTGTAATATTCCATTGCGTAGATGTATCACAGGTTTTTTGTTTTATTCGCTCATGTTGTCATTCTTAATGTGCTTTCCTTTATGTGTAAGGCTATCCTCTCCCTTACTGGTTTAAGAAGTATATTTTTCTTTTTTTTTGCCATTTTGATTATATATATATATACACACACACATATATATTGGTGTATTCTGTTTGATACCTTTGGCCTATTGAATATACAGAAGGCTTCTTTCAAAGAGGCATGAACTTTCCAGTATGGAAATGTTATATGCATTTATCTCTCCCATTACTTGTTCTTTCTCCTTGCCTTTCCCTCACCTTCTGGCATTCCTATAATTCAAAAATTATTCCTCTTGTCTTTATTTATTAGAACACTACATTTTATTTCATCACTTGCCTTTCTTTTCTTTTCAACTTCCTAACCAATGTTGGCTTATAATTTTTCTTCTTCAAGTTCATCTATGTGATTATCTCCCTAAAATATTCTGCTAATTTGGCTTGCTAGTGTGTTCTTTAGCTCCCATTTTTATGAATTTTCTCATCTTCTGAGTAAACTCTTCTCTGAGTTATTTGACTTTCTCATCTATTGAGTGCTTAATTTTGCATACCATTGCTTTCTCAATTTTTGTTGCTAGGGCACTCATTGTTGATTTTAGGAACTCATACACCAGGCTTAAGAGTTTGATGGGCTTGCAGTTTTGCCTAGGTTTCTCTCCCTATCTGTGATTGCATTTGAGTTCCTTAGGTTCCCCCCTTACTTTTGTTTTGTGGGTATTAATGGTGGAGTTTTAGAATCCTTGTTACTTGAGAAGTGATCTGTTAATTTGTTTCTATCAAATAGCAACTACTAATAGATACAACTTTTGACTTATTTTCTTTAGCATGCAGAGTTGTTTGTGCAAAGAAATTTATCAACTAGTTACTCTATCAGGTTGACATAGTTTTGAGGAACTACGATGTAGGGAAAAATTGGAGTGCTTCATCCTACCTGCCCAAATAGAGAATATAATTAGGAATGTATTTACATTCCATACAGGTTTGGGTACAGAAGTTAGATGGTGACTTTCTGGGCCAGAGGCTTGGAAGAATGTGCAGTTAAAAAGCTTGAAGTCCCAAATAGGTTGAAGTGTGCAGTTTCAGATCCAGAAAGGTAGGTACTATTCATTCTATTTTCTATTGTTATTATTTGGGCCACACCTGGCAATGTTCAGGAGTTAGTCATGGTTATGCACTTTTGAATTACTCCTGGAAGGCTTGGGGGGAATGTATAGGATGTCAAAGGTTGAATACAGATTGGTCATGTGCAAGGCCAGCATGCTACACACTTGTACTATCACTTTGGCCCCAAATCTTTTTTAAAGAGTTTTTAATAAAAAATTTAATTAGAAAGCTCATCTTTCTAATAATTCATAATTCCTAATCATGTTTTCCAAAGCTAAGTGAACTGCTTACACACTTTGCAGCAGAGACCCTTATTTGGTCCCAAGCACCACACAATTCCTTAGATACCCCTGCAAAGTAAGCCCTAAGCACTGCTAGGTGAGTTGCTCACCTCTCAAACCCAAAGGAAAAGAATATAAAATTAATGAAATCCGTTTAAAAATGCTATAATTAAAGAAAGATTTTATGTGAAACTATTATGTGCTCATCTTATTTCCAACATAAAATAAAAAGAATGAGAAAAATACATGTATAATAAAAGATATACTTGACATATAATAATGGCAGTTTGTAAGCTATACTTAGCCTACCAGAATTTTATTACTTTTACATGAACAGGTTTCAATCATACAGATATATTTAAAAATACCTTAAATTTAGTAATCATGAAATTACAAATATTTTCATGAAATATTTTAGACAATGCTTCAAAACCCAACCCTTCAGGAATTTCCACTTCCCTACACCATTTTTGACTTCACCCACACACCTGCTTCTATAAAGGAGGTTATGTTAATACCTAGAGACAGTAGAGATGAGGGGTTGGGAGAGGAGGAATATAGGGGACATTGGTTGCAGGAAGGTTGCACTGGTGAAGGGGGGTGTACAATTTATGAGTGATACCAAATTATTAACATGTTTAAAACCATGGTGCTTAAATAAAGATATTATTAGAAATAATAATAATAATAATAATAATAATAATAATAATAATAATAATAATAATAATTGGGCTGGAGCCATTGCACAGCGAGAAGGCATTTGCCTTGCACGTCGCTGACCCAGAAGGACCCGACATTCCATATGGCCCCACGAGCCAGGAGCAATTTCTAAGCACAAAGCCAGGAGTAACCCCTGAGCATCACCAGGTGTGCCCCCCCCCAAGAAAACAAAAAGTATATAATAATAACTAAAAAAAAAAAAGACATTTGCACCTTCATGTTGATTGCAGAACTATCCACAGTAACAAAAGTTTAGAAACAGCCTAACTGTTCAGGAATAGGTGGCTGGATAAAGAAACTATGGTGCATATACACAGTAGAATATTGGTTGGTCAGAAGATAAAGTCATGAAATTTGCTGCTACATGGAAGGACTGGGAGAATATCATTCTTAGTGAAGTTACTCAGAGGGAGAGAACAAAACAGAATGATCTCTCTCAATCTGTGGTATATAAAAATACATAATTGTGAAATAAGAAACACCTCAAAAATGGAAACAAAGAATATGAACACCTAGATATCAGTAAGAAATATACATTTGAGTGGGCTGAGGAATAGGATATGGGGAGAGCAATAGAAGATGGTGCTGAAAGGTGAAAAAGTATTATGTATGAAACCTTACAAGCTATAACACTATAAATTACAGTGCAAAAACTATAGGAAACAAAAAAAATCACTATTAACTTTGAAAGACTCTCCTAAATTTGAAAGACTCCTAACATACAGTCAACACTGGCCTACTTACAAAAGACTTGGGGTTTTAGCAGATATCTGGGACAGATAGGAAAGGGAGTATTGATTCTTGCTGTTTATGAATAGCAGACACCATCCTCATTTATTCTATAAAAATAAAACCCTCATTTTTCACCTGGACATAGAACTCCCTAAAATACTCTAATACCCGATTTTTATTGTAGTTTTTATGTTCATTTAACTAACTTCTGTGAAACAAAATTCAAGAGAAAATAATGTATACTTTTTAATGATCTATAAAGAGGAAAGATAATCTTTTTATCTTATATCAATTCAGTAAAATTATTGTTTCTGTATCTATTATCTTGACTTAAATTTAACCATTATTCCATAAAACAAAAGAAAAAGTACTGTTTCTTACATCTAAAGAACACCAGTCAGGCCTTGGGTAGTTCCATCTACAATTCTTGAATGAGAGTAAAAAGAATTTACATTTTGCTTTCATCACTGTTATTTTGAGCTTTTCTTTTCTTTTTTAAGTAAATAATACAAGTAAATATATTTACTCTATCAAATTTTCTTCAGGAACAAGATATAAAAAAGATATTTGGGAACTGGTCTGTGATCAAACTAAGCTTTCAGCTATCTGATCTATAACATTTTAAGTATTTCCCCTGAGATGTAATATTTACATAATAAAAATGAGTGATACATTTAGACACTAAGAAAATTATATGAAAAAAGAAAATGAAAGAAATTATACTGCTAATTTTATGGTATGATATCTTTAATATATCATTAGTATTTAATTCCTATTTTATTAGCCCAAATCACCAGATTTTTCAATAACTGGGGTTTAAAATGGTCTATATAATCTCAAACCACCTAGTAGTAAAATTTACAATTCAAAATGATCATATTCTGTCATCACTATTATGATAAGCAGTCTAATATATGAAACTGAAAATATAGTAAAAATCACAGTAGTCCTTTATTATTTAGTATTATTTAAGTCTTAAATACAATCTCATATTTTTCTTTGACCTCCACATAAAAGATAAAATAAATAAATTCTGTTTGATAAATTGGGAGGAGAGATCTATAATCGCGAAGATATTTTCAGCAGAATAAAAGGTCATATATATAACCAAGTAATATGCCACACTACATATGAAACCTGAGACTTCCCAACAGTAGGAAATAATGGAAAAGCAACTTAATGCAGAGTATGTGGTAAAGAATTTTAAAATCTTTAACATGCATTACTTTTACTTAACTAGGTTAATTTAACAGTCAGTGAACTGAGAAATCTTGCTTAAATAAATATTACACATGGTTACTTCCTTATGAAGTGAAGTAGCAAGTTTATTACAAAATCTTAGGGTTAAAAGTTTTATAAAGGCAAATACTCCATCCTTGCTGTTTACACTTCACTACACTTTCAACATGAGGCAAATGTTATATGGATGAGTTAATTTTTACTAACCATGTTTAATCATTATCTGTAAGAACTTACATAATCCTACATGAATGACTAGAAATATATTCTGTGCCCTAAACAATTAGCAACTTGTTTTATGATTTAGTTCTACTGTTTGCATTTCATGTATATTTACATTTCTTCTTATAAACACAGAAAGAATGAAAACAGAAGAGAAGAAATGAAATGTAAACAGATCATTTAAGGCTTACTTAAGAATTTAGAAAAAAAATATTTTCCTTTAAGTTTTGATTTGTTAATCACCTTAGACATTTAAATGCATACTGAGAATGTCTTAATAAGAATAAAGTCCTAATAATAAATGTTTCATAATAATCATAACTATTCTAATAAATGTAACTTATTAATCCTTATTTCAAATATATTTTAATATATGGTTATATATATGTCATATATTTATCTATTAGAAAGTACTTATATTAATTTTCATGCGAAGTATTTTGTAAAAACTTTATTAATTCCAAATTAAGCACAAAAGTAGAACTTATTTTCTTTCTTTAGAAGATGAACAAGATTATTACTAGATGAAATTAAAATTTTACTATAAATATCATGGATTCCAGTATTATACTTTAAGTAATAATTATATTATTATTTCACAATTTTACATTTTGTAAATAATAATACTTATAAAATATTTGGGGGGAATTGTACCTCACCATGGTGCATAAGGACTACTTCTAGCACTTAGCTTAGGAGTGAGTTCTCAGGGGACTGTATGTGATACCAAATATTTGAAGCAGTGTCAGTTACATTCAAAGCAAGCAGCTGACCTCTTGTATTATAACTCCAGCTCAATATTTATATTATATTTTATATCATTTAAAATGATAATTTACTAGGGAGAAGGAAAATATTAATGAAACTGGGGGAAAGATGAGGCATGAAAGTAAGTTGAGACATTAGCAGAAAAAAATGTTAGTTTTGAGACCTTAAGGGAAAAGGTACTTAGCCATGCTCATTAATACAGTCTAAACTTGAATTCTACTTAACTATTTTGTCCAGGAATAATTTTTATCTTCTTTAATGGCAATGAATTATGACATAGCCTACATAGCACATTTCTAAAATCCAACATAAAAGATATACTAGAATATAAAACTCAACCTGTGTTCTTTCTTTTTCTTCTCTTCCTTTCTTTTCTTTCTTCTCTTCCTTCCTTCCTTCCTTCCTTCCTTCCTTCCTTCCTTCCTTCCTTCCTTCCTTCCTTCCTTTCTTTCTTTCCTTTCTTTTTTCCTTCTTTCCTTCTTTCTTTCTTATTTTATTTCTTTCTTTTTCTTTCTTTCTTCTTCCTTCCTTTCTTTTCTTTTCTTTTCTTTCTTTCTTTCTTATTTTCTTTCTTCCTTCTTTCTCTCTCTCTTCTTTCTCTCTTTCTCTCTTTCTTTCTTCCTTCCTTTTTCTCTCTCTATTTTTCTTTCTTTTTATTTTCTTTCTTTCTTTCTTTACTTTTTTCTTTCTTCTTTTTCTTTCTTTCTCTCTCTCCCTCCCTCCCTCCTTTCTTCCTTCCTTCCTTCCATTCTTCCTTCCTTCCATCCTTCCTTCCTTTTTTTTGTCTTTTTATTTTCTTTCTTTCTCTTTCTTTATTTTTCTTTCTTTCTTTTCTTTCTCTTTCTTTTTATTTCTTTTTATTTTCTTTCTTTCTCTTTCTTTATTTTTCTTTCTTTCTTTTCTTTCTTTCCTTTCTTTCTTTCTTTCCTTTCTCTCTCTTTCTTTCTTTTTTCCTCTCTCTCTTTCTTTCTCTTTATATCTTTCTTTCTATCTTTCTTTCTTTCTCTCTCTTTCTTTCTCTCTTTCTTTCTCTCTTTCTTTCTCTCTCTTTCTTTTTCTTTCTTTCTTTCTCTCTTTTTCTTTCTTTCTTTCTTTCTTTCTTTCTTTCTCTTTCTTTCTTCTTTCTTTCTTTCTTTCTTTCTTTCTTTCTTTCTTTCTTTCTTTCTTTCTTTCTTTCTTTCTTTCTTTCTTTCTTTCTTTCTTTCTTTCTTTCTTTCTTTCTTTCTTTCTTTCTTTCTTTCTTTCTTTCTTTCTTTCTTTCTTTCTTTCTTTCTTTCTTTCTTTCTTTCTTTCTTTCTTTCTTTCTTTCTTTCTTTCTTTCTTTCTTTCTTTCTTTCTTTCTTTCTTTCTTTCTTTCTTTCTTTCTTTCTTTCTTTCTTTCTTTCTTTCTTTCTTTAAGGCTTAGAAACCACAACCTGCTCTGATCAGGGCTTGCAACTGTGCTCAGGAATCACTCTGTTAATACTTGGGAGACCATATTAGGTCAAGCCATATGGGGACCAAATGAGAATCATATGGGGACAAAACCTTGGTCTGTCACATGCAAGGCAAGCACCTTACCTTCTACGGTCCCCTTTCTATTCTTTTTAAATTGTGTTGTGCACATTTTAGAAAAGTTTAGTGACCATTCTCTATCTTGAAGATTCACCCATATCTCAATCTAAAATGTATATTCTCAGCTATCATTCTTTCTATCCAACTACATTCCATAAATAACTTTTAAGAGCCTCTATCTTACCCCAAATAAAACTGATGATATCTTAGAAAACTATTTTAATTTTTCTAACTATAAAAACTTTCATTTCTACTCCAAACACCATAGTTTGTCAGAGTATAGCAAGGGGAAGTGATCAAATCGAGCAGAAGAGGGGAAACATAAAGCCTCGACTATCTTTTATACCATAAAGATACCAGCAACAAGGGAATCAACTGTTCAGATTGAACAGTTGCTCAACCTCTCATTGCAGAGGTCTATAATAATGTTCTAATGTATTGATCCACAGAACCAGGTACAGAATATGAGAGGAAGCCAGGGACTCCTACTTCAGTGATTATTAACAATATGTTTTAATCCCTTAATTTGATTAGGTATAAAATAACCCTTCAGCTTCTTTGTTCACAGTGTTTCCTGAAAAAATAGAGTGGAAACCCTTATTATACAACTTGGTGCTCAATCATACTCGATACCAGATAGAGTTGCCGCCATACATAAACTTTTAGAGAAGCTCAGCCCACAAGATGTATCCTCAGATTTTCCTGGTGGAGAGAACTAAAATACCCCCCCCCCACGGATTCCTCAAAAGGCCCTCTGTGGATGCCTTTTTCCAATGCGTGGATGGTTGAGGAATTTCTGAAGAGATGCTTGGCATTACATTTTCAGTCATTATTTGGGTATCTCTCTTTTGTAAATCTCAGGCCAAAATAGGGCCTCTAGCAAATTCCTTTTCCAGGAGAAATTTCCGCACCAAAAAAGACAGGCTTGGTCTCTTTCTGTCAGCCTATTTGCTTCTAAAGGCCAGGTCAAAACATAGCATCTTCAAGACAATGTCTTCTCTCCTAGTCTTTGAGCACCACAGCAGGATGACTTTGGTTCAGGGGTTTTCCCTGTCATTTTGAATACCTGCTAACAAACAGGTTTGGCCAGTGTAGAATTGGGCTATTTACTAGGTATAATTCTGTACACCTTTCATAAGTTTTATCTCCTTCTACATTACCTGACCATAGAAAGTTGGACTTAGCCCCTAGTTAAAAACCTATTCCTCAGGTTAAGGATATTTGTGATTAGGAAGAAAATCAGGATTCCTGCTATCCCTTAATTTACATCAGTAATGACACCTAAGGCCAGGAACTACTTTGATATGTAAGAAATTAGCCTTCCTTTTATCCTCTGGCTCATAACTGAAACCTATTCTATTCTAATATTACAAACCACCTAAAGCCGTGTGTATTTGTTTTAAAATAAAAAAAATGTACATTAATAGTTCCTGTACTAGGACAAATGTGAGCATTCCTTTTATGATATGACTGTCTCTTTACCCTTTATATACTCCCAGCCTGGAGAATAAAATTGTCTCATGTCTATTGCTGGCGTGGGTCCCCATACAATGTATTTTGTGTGGTTTCATTATTTCATATTTCATATTCGACAGTTCGTATGCCTGCTATCCTTCGTGACGCTGAGATGCAAAATGCCTGCAGCATATAGTATGCATTACGACAATGTATTAATAAAATACTCCCATTTTCCCACTTCCTTTTGTGTGTGTCTTCTATTTGAACCCAAAGTATACAGACAACTGTGCTCCGCAGACTTATGTTACAGTTCCCACTCATCAAATACATTTTTGCAAATTACTATTGTCATTTTCTTTTTATTCTATTTCTTTTTCTTTCTTTCTTTCTTTCTCTCTCTCTCTTTCTTTCTTTCTTTCTTTCTTTCTTGTTTTTCTTTTCTTTCCTTTTTCTTATTTCTATTTTCTTTCTTTTTATTCTATTTGTCTTTCTTTTATATTTTTGTTTTCCTTTTTTTTTCCTTTTTCTTTCTTCTTTGATCAAACCTATGTTACATACAGCCCATGCTATCAGGTTCTTTTTAGGAAAGGAACCTTGATTCATAAGATGTGGCCAATGATACTACATAGGGAAGACACCTCTTATACTCCTCGCCACCACATTGTGTAGCACTACAGACGTGAAAAATAGTCTTATTCTAAAATGCTTTAGCCACTATCTAACCATGAAAGTTTCATTTAGCATATGTCACCCTGTCAGTGATAAAGTGCCTTGAAATGGGAAAACCTCCAAACCCAGAGGCACTGGCTTAATTTCTTTTCATTTTCCCTCTTCTTCTACTTATTTTTCTTTATTTTTTACCTCTTATTCTTTTTTTTTCTTTTTCTCCTAATTTATAAGTTAGCTATTTATTTATCTTTTCTTAGTTCAATTATTTCTTAACTGTTCAGACCCATCATATGAGGGTCAGGCCTCCAATAAAAACTTATTAATAGTTCTCTAATGACTTTTTTTTATGTGGACATGAGTTTTTATACAATGAACTCCTCCTTGTCAGCCAAACCTATATTGTACACAATCCATGCCTACAGTGTATATATCCCTTCTTTTATATTATACCTCCACGCTTCTTAATTCCCTCTATCCTTCCATCACCCCAATTCTTATTTATTATCCTTCCCTATTTAACCATCTTTACACTCAGCTCTTAACTCAACAGGTACCAAGTCTGACCTCCTGCCCCAATAAGCCCATACCGAGCTCCCAAAGCAAAAGAACACCCTCTTGGTCCCAAATCTCATGCCCCAGCAAAAAGTTACAACCAGATATAGCCCCTGCTGTGAGCATAGCAACAGGGAGAGAGACTGAAAGTATCTGTCACTATTACATGTTTCTCTTCTCTTCTGTCTCCTGAAACTCTCCTGAGAAGGCCAAAAAAGACCCAGGAAAAATTGTCTCCTAGATGTGCCCCAGAGGAAAGGCCAAGAAAGACCCAGCAAATACTGTCTCCTAGAGGTACCCCAGCAGAAAAATATGCTTTTTTGTCTGTGAAGTTGGGAGGTGTCTGTCCCCTGCTGTGAGCATAGTAACAGAAGAGAGAGAGACTGAGAGGATCTGTCGCCTTTGCTGTTTCTTTTCTCTCCTGTCTCCTAGAACTCTCCTGAGAAGGTAAAGAAAAACCCAGCAAAAACTGTCTCCTAGAGGCTCCAGAAAAGCATGACCACTCCTTTTTTGCTTCACAGTTGTATACTTTTTCTAAATAGTGAACCCCATTATAACATGTAGAAAATATCATAATAAAAAAAGGAGAAATCTTACGTATAGAAACATAATTTTATCTACTAGGAATAAGAGCCATTACATTTTTAATACAGGGGCATCTTCCACCCTGAACATGTGTCATGAGGACCTGACTCCATGTGATCGGACAGCAACCAGTCAATCCCAAACACCAGATCCTAAATGAAGACCTGACACAGCACCCTACAACAACACCAGGAATAAAAATTCCCCCTAGGAAATTCCTAACATCGCTCTGGCATCAACTGACCAGAGGTTGATGTAACAAACTTACAATGAGTAAACAGCAAAAAACTTGATCCAAGAAAGGTTTCCCTATCTAATGATAAGATGAAATCAGAAGACATGCCATCCTTTGATATATGCAGATACAAGATCACTAGTTACAGAAGACAGATTATGACAACCATAACTGGGCAGAAGTTTTCCTGGGAACAATAAGAAAGATCCAATCTAGCCTATTCTTCAGCCTAGAATTTGTACAAAAACCAAGATCTCTAATCCCAAAATTCTGACTTCGACAACCATGACTGAGCAGAACTTCTGGTGTCATAAGTAAAGACTCTGTCCTAGGCTTTGACCTAGGATCTGTGCAAAAACTAAGATCACTAATTACAAAAGACTGACTACAAGGAACATGACTGAACAGATCTACTAGAATCATAACAAAATACTCTATCCTAGACGCTGTCCTATGACCTGAAGAAACACCAAGATCTCTAGATACAGAGGACTGTTTTTGTCATCCACAACTGAGCAGAAAGTTTCCTGGCACCATAAAAAAAATCTTGGGATTCGAGAATGATCATGTATGGAGCCCGTAGTTGCTCCTATGCCAGTACAATTCAGGAATGGAAAAACTTTGTATCTCCTATACCAAGGGAATTCCCACTAAATTCCCCAATACTTATTGTACCTATGAAGAAAACAAACAACAAACAAAAAGCCTTGCCACAACCAGACATCTTTTTTTCCTTTTTTCTTTCTTTCTTGTGGTTATGATTTTGGTGATGATTTTTTGTTGTTGTTGCCACGGCTGTGTTTTTGTCATTATTTGTTTTTGTTTTGTTTGCTTTTCTTTTGTTTACTTTTTGAAGTTTTATTTTTATTTTTGTTTATTTTTCCTTTTTTCTTTTGAACTGATATTATAGCTTCTAGATGAATACCCTCAGCATTTTGTTTTTTATTTTTATCTTTTTTCTCTCTTATCTTTTTTCCAATAGAACCAAAGAACTTGAATCATGGTGTCTCCTTCATAACTTGAGGGGAAGAAAAAAGGATGGTACCAGGATCAACCAGTTGTATGAACATTGAGTGAAAATAAAAAATGATCAGACTTAAGCACCAAACCCAAAAATCAATGACACCAGAATCTATACCCAATCTACATCAAGCTATACAAAAAAGAGACATCTTACACTAGCAGTCCAAGGGGCAGAGGGAGGTATGGGATGCATGCTGGGAACACGGGTGGAGAAAGGACAACACTGCTTGTGGAAATAGCCCAATTCTTCGTCACTATGTACCTTAAATATTACTGTGAAAGACTTGGAATTCACAATAAAAATTACTTAAAAAACTTTCATTTCTAAAGATGGCTTTAATATCTTATCCCAAGTTCTGTGATATTAAAATCTGAGCTTTGTTGTCTCCTAATCAAAAGTGATATTGGATTACTGTGGCTGGGGAAGGTCGTGTGCAGAGGTAAACTACACCTTCTGACAAGTAAAGAGAGAGGGGAAACCTGACCAAGGCCTGGACCAGCTCTCCACTATCACTGCTGCTGGGGATGGTGGCACATAGAGGTGAACTACACCTTCTGTCAGATAAAGGAAGAAGAGAAACCAGACCCAGGCCCAAACTGGCTCTCTGTGGCTTGGGAAGGCGGCATGCAAGGTGAACTAAACCTTTTGAAAGTTAAAGGGAGAAGGGAAATGTTGCCACAGTTGGGCAAGGTGGAGAAAACCTATGTCTTCTGGCAGGTAAAATGAAGGAAGAGACTTGATGACAGGGAAAAACCTCAGGGATCACAGCCATCATACCGGCCTAGGGCCGCACTCCAGAGAAGGGAATCAGCCCCGTGCCTCAGATGACAAAAGAGAACTGAGATCCAAAGGCAAAACACTCCAAGCCAAACCACCTAATGCAAAGAAATATGGGTAGACTGAGGAAGATACTTGCAACAGGGGATAAATAGAGTAATCCTAGCAAGTTTCCCAGTCCACCAAATGTATGTGCCCAACAGATAAGGACCCATAAGTGGCAAAAAAGACATGGCAATAGAAATCATGAAATAACTAGTAGCGAGTTTAAGAAATCCATAGATGAACAAATTAACAACTCAAAGAACTTTAACAGAAGATGAGAGAATCCATACAAATAGAATTAAAGGAAATACAAAAATGTCTTAGGAAGCCATAACAGCAGAATTACACAGTTGGAGAATCCTACAGAAGGACTTGAAAAAAATTACAGACCAAAAAGAGCAAATAAACCAATAAGGAAATAAGAGGTATAGCATTGGAAGAAAGGGTTAGGTATTTAATAAACAAAGACAAAAGAAATAAACTATGGATTGTAGGAATACCAGAAGGGGAGGAAATAGGGAAAGGGAAAGAAAAAGTGGTGAGGGAAATCATAGCAGAAAACTTTCCCACCCTCTAGAAATAGGCATTGGTGCAAGTCTAAGAGGTGAAAAGATTCCCTAATAAAATATACACTATTAAAGCAATACCAAGATTTTTAGTAATCCAAATGGCATAAAACAAAGAGAAAGATGAACTCCTTAAAGCAATAAGGGAGGAAAAATCCTCAAGTATACAGAAAGGAACATAAGAATTAAACCAGACCTCCCATTGGAAACAATTCAAGCAAGAAGATAGTGGAATGACATATTTCAATGACTGAATGAAAGAAACTTCCAACCTAGAGTCCACTACCTGGCAAAACTCTCATTCATATGGGAGGGAGAACTAAAAACATTCTCAGACAAAAAAGAACTCACAGTTTGCGCAAACAAAACCAATTCTAAATGATCTACTCAGAGATAAATTACACAATCCAAACACCCAATTGTAACAACAACCACCCTACACAATACAACTGCACAACAGTCCTCTCTGTCAATAATGTCCTTAAATTTTAATGGACTAAACTCTCCCATTAAAAGACATAGTAGAGATCAAAAAAACAAAAACTGGATTTTGGCTACCTACAAGAAACACACCTAAAAGTACAGGATAGACACAGGCTTAGAATAAAAGAATAGAAATCAATTATTCAAGACAATGGGAAACAAAAAAGTGGGGACAGCTATTCTTATATCAGATCAAATTGCATTCAACCTGAAGAAAGTGATCAGAGACAAAGGGGGTCACTACTTACTGATAAGGGGAACACTAGATGATGAAGTACTAACTCTGGTCAATACTTATGCACCAAATGCAGAGCCAGTAAAATATGTAAGGTATTTGCTCATAAATCTGGAGAAACATATGGAAGGAAATGTGATAGTAGTAGGATGTTTCAATACTCCACTATCACCACTGGACAGATCCACCAAACAGAAAACTAGCAAAGAAATAAGAGCCCTAAATGAGAAATTAGAAGAACTAGGACTAATGGACACATATGTGGCTCTCCACCCATACATAGCAGAATACACATTCTCTCAAGTGCACCTGGAACCTTCTCAAGAATAGACCATGCCTTATGTTATGATTTCAAAATATGTAGGCAATGGCCATAAAGATAATACAGATTAGGATGTTTCCTTACATGCAGTAGATCAATATTCAATCCTGGCATCTCAAAAGGTCCCCTGAGCAACTACCAAAAGTGACCCGAGTCCAGAGGCAAGAGTTAGGTCTGATAACTGCTGGATTCGACCCCAAAACAAAGAAAACAAAAATAGATAGTTTTCCTTTTATGGGCCACACTTGGCAATGCTCAGATCTTACTTCCGGCTCTTTGATGAGAAATCATTCTTATGGAGGGGCTTGAGATATTATATGAGGTGCAGGAGACAGGTTGGTCTTATGCAAGACAAGCTCCTGTACTATCTCTCTTAGTCCCCACAAATCTGTCTTTACTGATAAAAAAAATGTACTGTGATTATTTTGGATTTACCTTATTGAACTAAAATAAAAGTATATCTGCACTTAATATTAATCATAAGTATTAAATATTTATTTGATGCCTACTAAACATATTTGTCATATCTTATTGATAATTTTATATATCACACTCGCCTTACACAGATTTGAGCTCATTACATGATTGTTGAATAAACTATAGATATAAAATAAGTTAAAGTTGAACTTAATGTGTGCATAATAAGTTTATTTTTAAAACTTGAAATAACTGCTATTTTATTATTGTAACCATTTACAAAAATTTAAAAATAATGTCTAAAATATGAATTATTTGTAAATAATGCTTTAGGTGTTGGATAAACAGAGGATAGATATGGAAAGAATGACTAATGGAAAATGTTTCTATTTCATTTGGCTTTGCAGCAATGGGAACATACATGATAAATAAACTTTTTTCTCTTTTCAAAAAGTTTCAAAATTAAATTCTCCCTTCAATGGGTTTTTTTTAGAAATTTCTTCTACTGTCAATTTTTAAAACACTCTCAATCAACTTAAAAAAGAATCCACTAAAAACACTTTACTTTTTATAGTTAAATATTTTGAGTTACTTGTTCTTTTAAATAGCACATTGCAAATTCTGTTTAGCATAAAAACTATCCCCACATGAGTTCTATCAACAAACATTTCCAGTTATCTTATGGAAATCCCACAAAGACATAACAATTGTTACATCAGAGAAAAGTCAGAGAGAAAACCCTAACGTTCCCTCAATTTGTAGTTTCCAACAATGTTTTATATTTGTTTGTTTTTGCTTTTGCATTTCTTTTTTTTAACCACAGAACTTTTTTCCATGGGGGAGAAACTCTATTATCATGCATGTAGCAAATATAGTGCAGAAAATATTTGCCTGAATGCTGATGTAAATGTCTCGATGCTCTAACTCCCATAGTCTCCTTTTCTCTCACATTCAATAATCTTACTAAGTCTCCTTTTGTAATAGATCTAAAATTCAATTGATTTCCTACAGATTCTTTGCCACCATCCTGATTTTAACCCTTTCTCATCATTATTTATGTTAAAAATTACAAATAACCTCTTCGATGTCTAACCTTAAAGTTATTTTATTGAAGCCAGAGTATTCTCAAAATAAGTGTATTATTTCTTACTTGAATAAATTCCTTTGTTTCTAGGACAATGTCAACTAAAAAACAAAACTCAGAAACCAGTTTGAAGGTATTGGAAGATTTCCCTAACCATTCTCCTACCTCTCACCCTTCCAATCCCAGAGACCCTGTAGAGTTCATGGAATATCTGATGACTTTTTCCATTACAGATGTCCCTGTCAGACACTTCTTATATTGAAAATACTGCCTGAATTGAAAGGACTAGTAGGAGAAATGGTTGGTTTTCAGTAGGAAGCTTTTTACTGGGCTGCAGGTTGAGGATAGATATGTAATAATATGTTAGAGAAGGAAACATTTGGGCATTTGGAAGAGAAAAGTTAGCAGGTTTGGAGGCCAGGAGGAAACTGGGCCACTGGTGAAGCTATTGGCAATGGAACTATGTAGCTCTATTAGACCTGATGATTCAGTAAAAAAATACTACCTGAAAATTTTTTATCTCTCTAATTCTTGATTATCTAGAATATATCAGTTTAAGCATAATATCTTCAGAGAGTCTCCTCTACTTTCATTTCAATTCAGTCTGTGAGAAATAATTACAGTTAGGGGAGAATGAGTTCAGCAAATCATGATCTCCTGATCTGAGTTGTAATTTATACAGACAGACACAAAGGAGATGGTATATTCTGTTTTTCATCACAGGAATAAATCAATAATACAGGACTTTCAAACAAGTTGAACTTTTTATAATAATGCTATTGCTATATTTGGAATCTGTCTCTTGCATATTAGAATAGCTTATTTCTTACTTTTATGGTATGTTTCTGTTACTCACTTTCTTATTCCTTAACCATTAGCTCAATGTACTTTAGCACTATGATAATAACTAACTACTTGGAATTTCCTATTACATTAGTCTAAAGTTCCTATAAATTCACAGATAATATTTTTATTTTCATAGAATTTATAATATTTGTGTTCCATTCCAAATGTTGTTATATTTATAGGGTTTGATCTGTTGAGACCAAGAATTTTGTTTTGCATAATACTCTATAACAAGAGAGTGACACTATAGCCAATAAGCCTATAAACTCAATATATGATTGTGTAAAGAATTAATGTTTATTACTGTGATAAGAAACTAAAATAAGACAAATAGTAATACATACTTTCTTCCTGAAAAATTTTATACTGAAAACGAGGGGTCAGTAATACTGTAGGGATATTTATCATTCATGAGGCCAATGTGTATTCAATTCCCAGTAGCCCATACTTTCCTTCAATACCCTTATGATTGCTCCCTGAGAACAGGGCTAGGAGTAAACCAGAAAGGCACAGCCAGGAGTGGTCCATATCCCCCAAATCATACTGTATATGCAATGAAAAAGTAGAACAAAGTCGATTAATCAAGGAGAGTATGCCAAATACTACTAGATAAAATGAATATCAAATAAGTCTTAGAAATGGCATACAGTACATTAAAACATACTATCATTTTCTTGACACAACACTAGCAAGAAAAATATTCATATATATCTTTAACACATTTATGAATTTGATTGAATCAACCCATCTGTTTCTTTGAAGAAATGTTTAATCCATATAATAGAAAAATCAGCCACAATGAAACAATATGGAAACAAAGAGTTCAAATAAACTTAACCATGTTTACATGGAAAACACAAAAACAGAAATTATATTTCTGCAATGTCTAAGAAAAAAACTACATGTATATTATTTCTCACAATTATCTTTCCTGTCATAGGAAATATTTATTTTCTGTTCAGATTATGTCTAAATCACACAGAATAACATCTCCAACATATTGTTTGGGAAAGGCAAACTATATTATTGAATGCCTTAAGGGGAATCAAACTTCTCTTTTGTAACAAGGTTTTAATTTGTCAAGGATACTGAGATCAGAGCAAGTATTGAATTGTCTGCATTTATGAGCCTTTATGTGGTTAGCTACTCTGATAATTGTCAAGAAAAAACTCCCATCATAAAAACATGAGAATATTGCAAAAATAAAGAGGGATTATTAGTTAATTCCCTACTAATCACTACAAAGGGTTTTTTTTTAAATCGAATATGGTAAAAAATGACGGGACCATTTGTGACATATTAAGCACTCTAAGTTGTTTCTAAATTTACAGTACAAATTTACATCATGGAAATTAATTCCTCCTATGGATAAAATTCACACACTTTTTTTTACATGTGTGATCAAGAGGTTTTTTGAGCTTGTTTACATGTATAGAAGTTTGCTGGATATATTCATCAGTAACTATAAACTCTCTTTTCTCTCTTTGTTACAGATAGACTTTGAACTTCTAGACATAGTCACTCATTTTAAAGGACCATTTTCCTATACATCTCCCCATATTACCAAAATAGCCAAAACATCTACATTTACAATTGCATTTAAAGGTCAAATTTTAAAATTAATATGTATGATTTAGTCTTTCTGAGAATATTGGAATTACAGTCTAATATAAATGATTAACATATTCTGCTTATAATGTAATGATTTTTATCACTCCAAAGATGATTTTAATGATGCTAACATTTTATTTAGTTAAAATAATTTCATGTTTGCATTCTTCATTTATTAAAGGAAAATTCAGGAAAATGCATATACTACTAGGAACTCAATATATACCTTAAGATTTTTGTTTCAAACCACAGAACCTATGATGGCTGGATTATGCAAAACTAAAATTTTTTTAAAAAGGGTAAGATGCTCGGGCTAGAGAGATATCACAGCATAAAGGCATTAGCCTTTGAAGCAGAAGATCAGGATGGATGGTGGTTCAAATCCCAGCATCCCATATAGTCCCCCTTGCCTGCCAGGAACGATTTCTGAGTACAGAGCTCGGAGTAACCCTTGAGCACCACTAGTTGTGACCAAAAAAAAAAAATCAAAGGAAAAAAGTGTAAGAAACTCACAAAAATCTAACAAGATAAGAAATTTAGGTTTTCAGTATATCAGATATCAGAAAATGTGTGATCACATCAAATAGGTTACTTTATTAAAAATACTAATTGTTTTATCTTTGATGGAGTCACTGCAACATTTGAAAACTGCAAAGATTATATACTAAAAATAAAAAGTCAAACAAACAAAAACAAAACTAAGCCTGGATTCTAGAGGATTATTTATTATTTACACCATAAATTCAATTATTTGATCACCAAAAGAATAGTTTGAATATTCTGTTTCCCTCCAAATTAAAACTTCAGGCAAATTCTTAATCATACTAAGTCACATATTTGTGCTCAGAGCAAAAGAAACTAGAAGAATGACCTCTGGCTTCTACTTTAAAGAAGTGTTCTGTGTTTTCTCAAAGTCTGTTTTTTTGGTGTGTCTTTTGACATCTATTATGTATGGGTCCATATTAACAATCACATTTGTTTATATATCCCCCTGAAATCCAGTATCTTTAGGCATATAAAGGCCATTTACACAAGCCTTCTATTAACATAGATTCCATAAACCCAACTACATTCTTTATCTAACTTTCCCATCCCAGCAAATATTTTTCCTCCTTACGTTTTTCCAGGATCAGGTACCAGAAAACCACACAGCACCTATAGACTTGAGCTGCTGACATTATTCAATTTTAAGATTTTTTTTGCTTCCTGTGTTTTGTTTTTCCATAAAACAAAGACTGGGTCATGCTCTCACATTGCTCCTGCCTTTGTCTCTGTAGATGATACTTACTGACATAACATGCTTCTTTATCTGAAAAAAATCAGTCTAAAATTCCTGCTTCTTAGGTAAGAAAAGAAGAACAGAGGTTAAGGCACATGCCTTGCACACAACTCACCCTGCTTTAATTCACAGCATACCCACATATGGTTCTTGAGCATACAGAGTGGTCCCTAAGCACAGACATATCTACATGCTCTGAACATCATGGAACTTGGCCACAAAACAAAACAAAACAAAACAAAAACATTAGAAGGAATTATTTCTGAACCATCATATGTTCTGTATAATTTTTATAGGGTTTATCTCCAGTGATTCTTTAGGGTATTGGGTTTCCATTCAGTGATAAACAGCCCATTGTGTGGAACTGATCATTCTGTATTCAAAGACCATATCCAATGGTTCTCGGGAATCTGTTCAATATCAGAGAGATCAAACTCACTTGACAGAATCTATCTCCTTGGACCTCCAAATTTATTTTTAATGTTCAGTAACTACTAATTTTGAGGTATCATTAGATTATAGCATTCTATAAGCTTCAAATCTACATCACCGAAAATCAAGACCCTTTTATGTCTTTCATGTCTGCTCGGACTTCCCAGTATTTTCCTACCTATCTAGTAACCACTAATTGGTCTTGCATCCCAATTTTTTTTATAACTGTTTGATTAAGACTGTTTTCTTTGCTATTTCCACTTTTTAGTAAAATAATACAATGTCTTTCTCTTTATTCACTAAGAAAAATACTATTTAAGTCTATACTGTTCTTTTTGGGTGCATTAAACATCTTAATGTTTCGTTTTTAATATTTTTTATCATCTCTTTTTTGTCTATGTTATGGATCCTTGTCTGCAAGGTCACTCATTTGATTTGTGGTCTTTTCCATGCTGATGCTGAGTCAAGCTGCTCTACTTTTTTTATCTATTCCATATTTGTTTAAGTGAATTATTTAAGTTTACAATAAACTTTTCTTTGAGTATACTGAATATCTTTGGCAATCATTTTCAACTTAATGACTATTGTTCTAAAGGTTTTCTTTGTCACATTTTGAGATAAACTTGATGGGCTTATTTTTCCATCCAATGAAGTAGCTTTTATTTTCGTCTTTTAAAAAAAATAATAAATCCCCATTGTTTCCTCGCAGTCAGTTTTCAAACTCCCAGATGCAAGTGATCTGAGTCATGATTCAATAGTTTCATTCACAATATAAAGCTATTACCTATGTTCCTTTTAATATCTGAGAAACATAGATGTCATGGAAGAATTCATCAGAGGCACAGAATGGGTGATATAGTTTTCATGCTCTATTTAGTGAATTTAGTGAGTAGGAAATTTAATGAATAGGCCAGGTAGGTGCATGGTGAATCATTGGATAACTCACATCCATCCATAATTTTTAAATGTGACTCTTACAATATATTTGTTCTTTTTATACACTTTAGGAAATTACTATAATGTTAAAGCTTAAGGCATTGATATACAAAATTATTATACTCCCACCACCAAAGTGCATATAACTTTTTTCCTCTCTCTTTTTTCTTTCTGTCTGTATATTAACCCTGGTGCTTCACATATCTCTAAATAAACCTATTTCACTTTAAAAACAAAATTTTATAGCTCTAAATAGCAAGATGTATTTATTGTTCATTGAACTCAAACTACATTGAACATCTACTATAAAAATCAGCAAAAATTGCCAAAAATTGAAAGGCTTTCTAGTATTTTCAGGTAAGTCCCTTGTCTCTAAGGTTCCTCAGATAAGTCCTATCTCTAAAATTTTCATGTCTTTCGCTAGTTTTAGTATCCAGAAAATCTTATTTTTTCAATACGCTTTAACAGGGAGCCAATCTCTTCACCCAGAGCATAATTTTATTTCCTTCCACATCAGATATTAATGACTAATTTTTTCTAATGAACACAATTCCCTGAGCTCGATATTTGATATAACTGAAGTTTTTGTTTATTTTGTTTGCATGTAGATCACACAATACTGTTGTTTTTATTTTTTTATTTAACAATTGAAGAAAATATTCCCAAATCACAAAGTTTTGGTTTGTTAAAATTTTCACATAAAGAACAATTTATAATTCTATTATGTGGTTTCTAACTTTATTTGGAAGGAACTACACAGATATTTTCTGTTATAAAATAACTGTGTAATGTACATCATTGATTAAATGTTCATATGATGTGGAATTCATTTATAGCAAAAACATTTTTGAAATGTTTTTTTTTAAGATTTTTGTTTTAAGAGACTTTTTAAATGTTTTATTTTCTTGTTACAAATATCAAGAAAATGTCTGGGACATAATCTGATTAGCCATATTTAGTCCACTCATTTTTTTCATTGGGGGGGGTGGATTTTTAGGGCACACCGGTGACACTCAGGGGTTACTCCTGGCTTGGAGGACCATATGGGACGCTAGGGGATCAAACCAAGGTCTGTCCTGGGTCAGCCCGGTGCAAGTCCAACACTCTACTGCTACGCCATCCCTCAGGCCCCAGGTCCACTCATTTATTTTAAAGGCTGCTGAGACAGTAAACTAAGTTGCTTTTTTTGGTCAATAATTAGTATTCTTCTATAATTAAAGTTGCAATAGGTACTCACTCAAAACAAAAAATAGTATTTGCTTGCAAAAATTTTCTAACTGGGGAGTCAAGAATAGGGTGTAAAAAAGAGACTAATACATTTCAGCAAAATAATTTATAAAGAAGAATTCTTAAAGTCCACACCTGTGCATACTAATAAATGTTAAAAACATTCATTTAACTTTGTAAGAGTAAAAGGTAGACAGATTTAGGGAACCATGCTTGAATATAGTGTTTTAAGCTTTTGTGTCTAGCCAGGTAGCCAATGGCAGCTTCAATTACACACCTACTATTATGCAAATTAAATGGAAGCCAGAAGTTCAGCACCTGGGCTTGTCTCTGGATTTAATATTTCTAATGAGTTCTTAAATCCTGTTCCACAGACAAGCATGTGAGATAGTTCAACTCAGATTACATAGAGCAGGTGAAAAGCTTTTCAAAGGAAGACAATACTTTCAAGGAACTCAATAAGGTATCGTATACATAAGGATTAGATATTGTCAGGTGGAAAATAGACACAACCAAAGTATAATAAATTATTAAAATAGTTGTTAGTATTGAGATGCTTGTCCCAATGGACTAAAGCCCAATGACATTACAATAATGAGAACAACAAGATAAAGAACAGTACTTAGCTCCCACAAGGATTTTCTGAGTGGGAGGTCTTTTGTACTCCCAACAGCCACCTTCACTTGAACGATATCAAATTTTTAGTTCTAGCTCTATGACTTTCCATCCTGCTTATATAATGTGGGCAACTAAAACTTTGCCCAAATCCTCACTGCATTACTCTAATAAGTTCCAAATACAATACGAATATTTGTTGAAATGAAAACAATAATAGTTGCAAACACGTGACTATAGACTATAGCTCTCAGTCTGTGCCAGAGAAAGGCTACCAGATTTAAGGAAGTTTACATAATTCATCTATTTTATATAATTAATTCTCAAAACAAATTTATGAACAAATAACTTCTAATTTTATTAATAGGAAGTTAAGGCTTAGCAAAATCAGTAAGCTGTATCAAAGTCACATAATTAAGGGACAAGCAAGAGATAAATCAGCCTTAATCTGATACCCAGAGAAATGAGCTTTCTAATCCTATAGCCAAATTGTTTCAAACTTCTTGAACCAAAAAGTCAAGAGGTTTATAATAATTATTTCTTTCTTTTTCCTTTGGTTTTTCAGGCCACACCCATTTGATACTCAGGGGTTACTCCTGGCTAAGCGCTCAGAAATTGCCCCTGGCTTGGGGGGACCATATGGGATG